>NW_007259927.1:783587-813842 GCF_000164805.1 Carlito syrichta
AAGTAGCTGGAACTACAGGCATGCGCTACCACGCCCAGCTGATTTTTTGATTTATGGTAGAGATGGGGTCTCGCTGCCCAGGCGGGTCTCGAACCCGCAGGCTCAGGCAATCCACTCACCTCAGCCTCCCAAAGCCGCGGGATTACAGGCTGAGCCACCGAGCCCGGCAGAACCTACATTTCTTAATGTATCCTCGGGAACTTCAGTTTTCATCATCTGAATGACTATCGTTCTGTTCTATATCATCACTTCTCAGTGAGAGATGCTTATGAAATATTTAAAAGACAGGTTCTTTTGAAATGTTAACCCTATCCATTCTGATTTTCAATTCTATGCTTTGGGGTTGATACTCACTTTGGCGATCGGGTTTCTCTTCGAGTTGTCTTCCCCTTCACGGCAGGCTGCAGCGAACTTGATCCATTCACGTTTTTGCCTTCTGATTGAATGCCACTTGATGGTGCCAATTTTAGTGTTATAATCTCTTACCTTGAATGAATAGGATACAGTAATAGTAATTATTCACCTCATTCATAATTCATATCCCACTGAGATTTTTTGGAGGAGGAGGTAATTGTAATTTCAAAAAGAAAGGATGCTAAATTGGGAAAATTGGTAATTTTGATCATCTATTAATTTTAGGATTCCATTAATTTATAAGAATAAATTTTCTTTGGAAAATATATCATTTTTTGTCAAGCCATTTTCTTTTTTTTTTAATTTGGGAAAAATGGATTTGCTATATGTTATTACCTGGATTCGAAATTCACTGTTAACTTCTACCACCACCTATAAAAATAAGATAATCACAGTAGTTAGTTTTTAATTCAATACTTTATACTTTATGTTATCCAATCATTTCAAAAAGAGATCAAATAATAGCCCTGAGAGCCATTTAGAATTATTTTATCCACCTGGATAGCAGACGAATCTAGTTTACCACTTAGGTCTGATGATGACAATAATTCTTTTTGTTGTTCAATTTTGCTCTGTTTTTTGTTACTTTATTATTATTATTTTTTGTACAGATGAGGTCTCACCAAGTTGCCCAGGTGGGTCTTGAACGCTTTTTGTTACTTTTTAAGTTTTGTTTTAATTCTTAGCCTATGCAGATACTTATAATCACGTGTGGGATATTTGAAGTTAGAATTCAGACGAAATGTGGTTGGAAACTCAGACTCTCTTAGTAAATCTTGTGCCTAAAAAGTTGGAGCTACTCTGATGCTATTCAGTGGCATTCAAAAGTAAGTTATGATACTAAAACATTTGGCTTTAGTTTCAGGATCTGACTAGCTACAGATGGAAATAGAAAAAAAAATATTTGAAGTGAAGAAAAGGTGGGAAGCAGAAGGATATCAAGAAAGCTTCAGAATATTTGCCTACTCATATTCCAATTCTAGATGGAAGGTTTTCTAGTATTCTTGAAAATTAAAATGGTTATTTTTTTCACCTACTTTGAAATATGAGAATAAAAAATTCTAGAAAAACTACAATTTTCTTCATATCAAAATGAGCTCATATTTGATGTTTTATTATTAGTGTTAAAAAATAGATGATAGCCGGGCTCGGTGGCTCAGTCTGTAATCCTGTGCTTTGGGAGGCCAAGGTGAGTGAATTGCCTGAGCCCGCGGGTTCAAGACCCGCCTGGGCAACTGGGTGAGACCTCATCTCTACAATAAATCAAAACTTAGCCGGGCGTGGTAGTGCGCGCCTGTAGTTCCAGTTACTTGGAAGGCTGAGGTGGAAGTATAGCCGGAGCCCAGCAGGTCGAAGCTGTGGTGGCCGGGAATGGCCATTCCAGTCTGGGCGACAGAGTGAGACTCCAACTCAAAAAAAAAAAAGATGATATAAATGCATCCTTCCATAACAAGGAGAAAAAAATGAGGGAGTGTAGGGACAAGTTGCTGGGTCTGTAATTTCCATGAGTCTTTTCTTCTGAATTAAACAATTTTTTTCTAGTCAAACAAGGATGTTAGTCAAGCAGAGTTCTGCCCAGTTACAGCTTTGACCTTGATCTTTGCTCATGATTTATAGTGAGAAATTGGAACAATTTAAATTATTTTCTCTAAAAACTGCAGGTATTTCTAAGAACACAGACATTTATATATTGAGTTTATTATATCCATGTACTTAAGACATTCAAAAATTGTGGATTTGAAGTCTAGTTTGCTTTTATTGAATTTTAATTGCACTTAGAATCAACTAGTTTTCAGCTATCCCGAAATAAGAAATTTTCAACTACTTTTTTTTTTAGAAATGTTCACCTTCCAATTGATTTTTTTCAGAATTGCAAAGGATGAAAACCATTATTGCAATTAGATTTTTTTCTGTATCACTGATATAAGAAAATCATAGTTTGCATACACGATGTTTTCATTATAGGAGTTACATATTCATGATATACCTTTAATGTTAATCATTGTGACTATCGCTCTTACAACTCACTGAATGATCACTAAGTACTAGGTAAAGTGTTTAAAGAAATCCATGCTTTTAATCTTTACAACAGATATATGCGGTGACCACTATTACTGTTTCCATTTTCTAGATGAGGAAATTGAGGCTTAGATATTAACTGATAGCTAAATACAATCCGATGAAATTCAGCATAAATTTGCACTTGGTTTTACAATAAAGTGTAAGATAGCCTATTCCCTCAAGTAAATTACCAAGTAAAACATGCTACAAAGAATTGACATTACAATTTTAAGAACTCAAAAATTTATGATTTTAATCTAATTTTATATTATCTTTGTGATCAATAGTATGCAACAGTAGCAATATAACACAAATAAAAACAAAAGAGAACTAAATAACTCAAAGGTTAGGATGTATAACTGAAATGTTATTTGTAGAGTCCATCTTGGATGCAGAACTGAAAAGACATTAATGTAAATGCATACTTCTTGGTACTTGGAATTCATGAGCACTTTTCCCTTTCTCTTGTTTGTGAGTGTGTGTTGGGGAGACTGGAATACCTTATTTGACTGGTTGGAAGGCATTTTTTCATGGCTACAGAATTGTATGTGCATCTGTTATCTGTTATTACACTTCCCTTGCTACACTGAAGCGTCAGTGCTTGCTGTTTGTTTTGGATAACTATGCCAGATGACTAAGAAATCTTTCAAACTTTATGAAGCTGGGTTGTTCTTTTTCCCATGACAGGCAACTTAGGCAGAAGACCAAGTAAGTTACACCATAGTGTCAGAACTCTCAGTTAGATTGGTAATTAAAAAGCTGCCAAGTCTGCTTAAAAATTGGGTAGGTTGACCTAAGCTTATCTTCTTTTGTTCAGAGTTTAGAGTTTGCACAGTTTCCTAAATTCTCTGTGCTTTGGTTTTCTCATTTGTAACATGACACGAGTAGACTGAATTATATACAGATAACTTTCCAATTCTAGCACAAAATCTCTGTGTGCAGTAGAATAATATTGAAATATTTCAGTTATGGGAAATGCATGATAAAATTGTGGATTTTAAAGTTTAGTCTGACAACAGCTTGCAGGGGTGGTGAGAAGAGATAGAGCTCTCGGGCCGTGAGCAGTTCAAGGTCTTCTGTACCAAAGCAGCGTAGAGGTGTGGAGGGGCTCAATGGAGCAGAGACAGTGGAAATGGACAGGGAAAGATCAAGGGAGGGGTACTGCATACATAGACTTGATAGGGCTTGAGAACAGATGGAATGTGGGAATCGAGAGAGGGAGGAATCCCAGGGGATGGCTGTTTTAAACTTTGGACATGGGAATAAGGTAGTAACAGAATTAAGCAGATCGGAAAACATTGAGTTTGAGATGCCAAAGATGCACAGGTAAAGATGATCAGCAATTTGAAATATTCATCAGTGCTTTGAGCATAAGTTCAAGCTGGATACATAGACTTGAGGTACATCCACTAGACCAGGATAGAATCATGGGAGAATTTGAAATTCCTGAAATAGAGGAGACAGCAAAGAAACAGTCTGTGGCTGAGGATAGAACTAGGGGAATTCTTACATTTATGTAACTGGGAACAAGGACAACAAATTAGAAACAAAGAAAAAATGAAAGAAGGAGTGGCCAAAGAAAAAATAAAAAAACATAACACATTTTAGTGGATTTCAGAGAAAGGGAAAGCAGAGAAACAGGTGGGGTTGAAAGAGTATCAGATGACATAGTAAAATTGAGCAGAGTGAATCCTAAGGTCTTGAGCGACTAGCTGTCAAGAGAATATTTTCAGTTAGATGGAACATACATTTGCCCAAATCAAGGAATTAGGGAGTAGGATGGAAGGAGGAGGAAGTTAAGATGGTTGGTTTTCAAGAAATTTGGTGATGAGAGGAAACAGAAAAACAAGATGGCTGAATCAGATGCAGCGTTCAAGGAAATTTTTTGAGAAAGGGAAACCTGTGGGATTTTGAAAGTTAAGAAAGAGGAGAGTGGTATATTTTGACTGGAAAGAAAAGAAGTTCATAAAGAAGGTATTTAATAGGAGTGTTGTGATGGAGCGAGCAGGAGGAAATAGGCAGAAAAGGAAAGGACTTTGAAGACGATAGCAAGCAAGAAAGAAAGGGTGATGATTAAAATCAATCCATGAGGAAAGGGAAATGAAAGGACATTGTTCTAAATGACCTATATCTTGTTCCTGGAGTGAGGGTGAGGTTACTTTCTGGCAATTAGGGGAGTAGTTTGGATTCAGACATAAATTTGGAATGTTTGTTAAAGCAGGTATGATGGAGAGTCACTTCAAGATGAACACAGAGATTGTCAAGCTGAGGTATATCTCAGTTGCTTGCCCACTGGATATGGGCATTGTGGTAAGTAACTAAATCAATCTGTGCCTCAGTTTCCTCAGCTGCATGTGAGACTAAAAGGGCCTTTTAATCCTAAAATTTTAAGAAAGCAGTAAACAATTCACCTGAAGTGTACACTCAATGAGTCTTCCCTTCACCTGTTTCAGGAGCCAATCCATTTATTTTTTTTAAAACCCCAACCAAACAAAACAGACAGAAAATAAAATTGGATGTTCATTTTAATAATTCCCCCAATTAAGTCAGTTTTAGTGTTTCTTTTTAATATTGAAGATCACACTTCTTTGCCTATAATAAAAATGGACTTGAGAGTAATAAGTAATTTTATAAGAAAAATCTCTTTAAACACATTTAATAATTGTGAGATGGTCTTCTACAGTTACTTGGTAGTTTTAGTTAAGCATCAAATTTTTAAACTATTATATATGTCACAAGGATGCACTTGAAACAAAGCTAAAATATAATAACTTTCTTCTTTTTAAAACTTCCTCTTGTCGTTCCTTTGTACTGCTCTGACAAATGGTATCAGTTTGAAGTTGATATCACCTCAGTGGGTTGATTTCACTTAATTACTATTTTTTAAATTTATTTGACAAGTACATATTGAATTTGAATTATGTAGATACAAGTCTAGATTAAGACTTTTAAAGGGCCCAAGCCCTAAAAATATTATAGTAAGCCTTGGATAAAATACAAAATAAATGTCATTCTATACCATTAAAATGTTAGGGAGATCTGATGTAATTATTTTCGTGTTTATACCTTGATAATTTTTTGGAGTGTGTGGGAGAAGAGACATAGAAACTATCCAAAAATTTCCTTCCGGTACCTCTGCTGTGTGTGATTAGCCTTCTACTGAGCAAATCTTGCACTGGTGATAGGCACTATGAGGGATACAAAGGTGAATCAGACACAGAACTTGTCTTCAAATAACTTATAGTCAAGTAGCTTTATGAGCAATAGTCAGCCATTAATTTGTGGAGGTAGGGTTTCCCATGAAACAAGTGTCAAAGATTGTTCTCTGTTCTCATAGCCCAATTAAGAGCATGGGTCAGCAGCCACTGGCATTTTAAAAAAATTGATCTAAGTTCATTAAAGGAATTTTCATGCCAAGCATAATCAGCAAAGGTGGCATGACCCAGCACTCAGCAAGGGTGTTCCCTCAGTTGAGGGAGCTTAATAAGTCTAATTGCAATGTCAGGCAGAGCAGGTTTCCTGCTGATTCGTTAAGCAATGCCTGTTGGGACACAGGGATACTGAACCAGGATGTTTTTGATGAATGTATATTGGAGACAAAGTTATCAAAAATCAAGTGCTCTGGGTATAGATGAGAGCGTCCTTTTTCTAGATTCATAAACCTTGTTATACAAGTAAATCTTGTCCCTTAGGGCCAGGCCTTCAGAATTAAGACACCATTCTCCAGTGCTTTAAATTCTGCTGTTACCTAAAACAGGGATGACAAAATGTTTTCATTCTGTGGCAACTCAAACCAATTGAGAGATGATGTTTGTACTCCCTATTTTTGCAAATGTGAAAAAAGATACTAATCCTAAATCTGCAGTGAAATGATAAAGCTTTTATGAACACCATATAAATGGAAATGATTATGCTTAAATTCAATTTATAAGTTTCACTGAATAGTGAACAGGAATATTGCTTCCATTTTCTATAAAATATTTTACTGAAACATTAATCTCATATAGTAATAATGCACATTACTATAATACATACATAAGAAAGCATAAAGAGCCTTTCTTTTGCTCGTCTTCTGTTTGGTCTGTCGTAGTTTGTTAATCCTTCTCTTGCTTTAGACATTAATGAATACAGTTATAGGACCTTTAATGTTTGCTTTAAGTACATTCATTAACTATGTAATACAATGTATATTATTTTCTGTGCATTTTAGCCTGAGTACTGAGAAATACTTTGAAAAATTCCTGCTCATATCCTAAAGAATTTTCCAGCTGAGTATAAATTGTGGAGTTAGTTTATCACGTGGTCAGAGGACTGTTTAAAAATTCAAATGTTAATTCATGGAAAGACGAGAAGAGAGGTTAATATGATGAACTGAAGAAACCAGATCATTTGTGGTAACAGATAAAAATTGTTTTTTCTTTGAATTTGAGCTGCAGAAGTCTACTTTTATAGGGAAAGACATCTTCAGACTTGTATTGATTTGAATGGACTAATTGGACCTGATAAGTTTGCAAGTAATCTTTACAAATCATTAGGACCCTAGAAATTCTGTTGGCTCTATTTGACTTTCCCACAGTGACCATACTGCACTTTTTAACTACTGTCACAACCATCCACACAGATTTCCTATATTTGGGTTATAGGTAACATTTTTCTCTGGCCTAGAAATGATACATTCTAAATCCTCCACACACTCCATACACTGATTATATGAAAGCAAAAAAAGAAAGAAAAATAAATGCAGAATTGACAAAATGCATTTGGCTTGCAGTGCTATAGCATGTGGCAGGTGTAAGCTCTTGTCTGTCCAGAAGTCTTGTCTGAACAATGGAACAGTCATGTAGCAATCTTGGTCAGTCACCATAAAAGCAGCTCCTCTGGTTTTATTCTCCCTGTTCAACCCACTCATCTGAACAAGGTCTAAAACTTTCAGGTATATTGAGCAGACTACACAATATACTGGCAAACAGAAAGGTACTTAGTTCACAAACAGTTTTTTAAAAAATAATACCACCAGTTTAAATGCCTTAAATGTCTTAACAACTGCACAAATATGTTTCCTACTATGGATTTTCATTTATTGACTTTGAGTAGAGATGAATATAAAGACTTTACTTTTTTTTTTTTTTTTTGGTAAAAGCAAGCATTTATAGTGAGACAAGCAGAAAGGTAATTGGAAGAGTTTGCCATATTGCTGGTTATTACTGGGGTGGGGGGTGGGGTATTTTAAAACAGAAAAAAAGATTAAATAACTCCAAAGGACAATTACCAAAATCATCAGGTAAAATTGGCATTTAAAAAGAAATTCGTCTTAAAAAGTGAAATGTTTTTAAATGTTATGATGTCAATGTGAAAATAAAACATTTAATTCATTATTGTGTACATTCTTTGAGAAAAAAAATTCATAAAGCACATATGAGAATTGGTTTCAATACAAAATATGGCAACCTTTTCTCTCTTATCCCCCCAAACTCCACCCTTCCAACCAACAAAAAAACTATCTAGGCTTGGAAAATAAAGTATAAATACCCAGGGACCTTTCTCCACAGAAAGTTCAATAAAGATATATGATTTTGATGTTGATACATTTTATTGGAGAGTGACTAAATAGGAAGTAGCTGTTTAAAGAAATAATCATGTAAATCAAGAAATAAGGCATAACTTATAGATTCTTTGAGAGTTAGCACATAAACATCTGACTAAACATTAACCGAGTAGAACTATAATAGACCTTAATGGATCAAATTTATATAAAATTAAAAATAAAAGTATCTTATTATTGGCAAAACACAAATACCCCTATGTTCAAATGACATCCTGTATGATCTCTGCCACATCCTAATCCATCAATCCATTGAAAATTCCATGGAATAGGACTCATGCTTGAAGGGTAGTTTGGCACTAACGCCACAGCTTATTAATACTCATTTATAACTAAATCCATTGATTATGACCCATCTTAAATTAAAAAACTGAATTTAAATTAACCAGCTTTCCCTTGAATCAAAGATCTCTCTTTGTTATTATACCAACCCAACATTCCAGTTCAAAAATTAAGCAAGTAGAAACAAATGTGAATTACAGCACTATATCCTGCCAAGCTGGCTTTTTGGATTACATTAACTTTACTGTGAAAGAGACTACAATTTTCCAATATTCGCTGAAAGTAAAATTAACGTAATACGTTAGTGTTGCCCTTAGTATTATCTCTGTAAATTGTAAACTATAACATGCAAAAGGGGCAATGATAAAGCATGTCACGACATTCGTCTGACCATCAAATGTACAACTTTTTTTTGGTCACAGTTGTTACTGACATTCCAGTAATAAGAACAAGTATAGTCATAATTATACTTGCTCTTTAATTATAGCCATTCCTTCACCTAGTATGTCATTTATAAACCTCTTATACTGCCTCTTTTGGGGGAAACTAAACATACTGTTGTAAATAAAATCGGTTAAATAGTGTGGGGTTTTTGATAGTACTGGTATGGATTCCAACAATATACAGGGCAGATGAGATTATTTGAATAGGGAGGACAGTCACAAACTGTTATGATTTTAATTCATATGGATCCTATGTTTATGTTTTACCTAACCCTGAATTGTACCACACATCTTTAAAATAAAATAGAAATAAAAAAATAAAAAATATAGTGACTCTACCACCAAAGATACCAAAAGAATGAAAAAAGGTTTAGGGTAAACATCAAGACACACTTGTGATATTTAGTTTAAAAGCCCACCTGCAAAATAGAATTTGAGCGACAAAGTGCTATTAACTAGTGATGTGAATTTCCTAAATTCAGTATTTTCCCAGCATGACTTAACAATCACTTCAATGTCAGAGGTGCTATATGATGAGTTGACACTGATGCGTTAATATGATCTCGAGTCTTCAATTAAAGAGAGAAACACTATTTAAAAATCTGGTTCATAAAATCACCTTGTCATTAACATAAACTTTTAATGAGTTTAGGTTAGAAATAACACCAACTAACATTTCTAAAAAGTTCTCGCTTGTTTACAATGAGGATGATGATGAAGGATTTTTAACAGAATCCACTTACCAGAAAAATGAACAGCACTGCAGCTGTTCTGAAGAAGCTCCAGTCCATCGTTGCCAGATTCTCTTACATCCAAGCAAGATCAAGGGAGTTTTGTTTGTTCTTCTCTGTTCTTTTTCTTTCCCCCACTCAGCTGGTGTCTGATTAAAATAATTTCTCAGTAGATGTTCTTACATGCAGGCTTTGAGGTGTTTCTGCCTTCCTCTGGGCGAAGGACTGAAGGTACGTATAACCAGTCTGGATCCCCACCCTAAAAACTTGGGCTGGTCTCCCAAAATGCTTGACAAGATCATCATTGCTCCCAGGTAAAAGCTTAGGGACACACCCTTCTTCCAGCTGAAAAGCAACTCCTGATGGGGCAAGGAAGATTCACTCTTTTACTGAAGGCTTTCAGTGGCAGGCATTACAGTGGCCAGAAATGTGAAGGGTTATGCAGTTGATAGGGGCTTCCCACCCTACGCTTCATTTACAGGTTTTTTAGTTTCTTCCCATATTAAAAAGACAAATGAGTTTGGGGGCTCTTCTTATTCAGAGGAGTCTCTGGCCTGTGTTCAAAGCCAAACCCCTTAGGTCACAGTAGAAAACCACAAACTTTCCGTTTCAGTAGCTGCTAGAAAATATTCAGTTATTTTCATTTTTTAAGAGACAGAAAATGTGCTAATATTGAATGGGAGGATTTTTTTTAAAGGATTAATTCAAACAAGTAAAACGATGTTACTTACAATGCTTAGATTCTCCATAAAAGTCATACTTGTCTTTAAGTGATCAGCCTAAGTCCAGTCCATTTTCTCTCTAAATGAATATTTTTCACTTCCTAATTATTTTTCTCTCTTTAAGATTCTTTTTAAAAATGCAATAAAGCAAGCGTTAAAATATTACCAAGCTTCATTAAAAGTAAAGAATGAGAACCACCAATTAAAATCCTGCTGATAATTTTAAAACAAGATTCAGAACCTGAAGTACTAATGGAAACACAGAAAGCTGTTCTTCAGGTGAGGTGGGTTAAAAGTCAGTGACGATTCCAGAGTGCAGAGCCAAGAATCTATAGAGTGAGCCAATTAGAATACAGGGAAGACACTAAAGAAATGGCTGCCCACACATGCAAATGGGAAAATCAGGGCAGCCCTGAGATTTGTGAAAACAAACAATGACCTTCACAAGTCTGTGTCTGAACATATTCTGAGGATGTCTTCTTTTCACCTGGCAATGTCTAGTGTAAATATGGTGAGTGGCAGGAATCCTATAGATATTGGTTGCCTTCAAAGTTTAAAATGGCAGTCTAGAACAAGAGACCTATCTGATAAAATGCTGAGTAGTCAAAAGGATGCTCAGAATGTCCCCTAAATGAAGAAAATCTCTGAGGGCCAGTGGGTCTATAGGATGCTGTCACTTCACTAGAGATGTGTGGCAAAGAAGGTTACCCAACAGTAGTTTGAAATTCTAGGTGATTCATCATAAAGCACAGAGGGCAGGAGATAGGCTGCCTATGTTGACTTGCAGTGAATAAGAGTGCTTATGACTGGAATCAGTTGTTGCGAATAATAGAATAAAAGGAGATGGCCAGGCCAAATTTCTCATTAGTCAAGTAAAATAGAATGTGAGTGTGGACCTACGACTCTGTCTGAGCAATACATTGTTAGTAGGATTGTCTGACTACAAGTGACAGAAGATTCTCTGGGCACCAGAGAAGAAAGAACCCATACGAGCAGTTTTCCGGTGGCAAGTCAGAGTTTTATCTGCCTTGGATTCTGAGCATGATGCTAAGGCATGCATGGGTCCTCTTCATCCTTTGAATTGCCTTCCCCTCTGCCCAACCCTGGCTCCACCCCTAACTCATGCCCTGCTCCAATCATCCCATTCAACTAGAGGGTTTGTAAGGCAGCAACCCCCCCTCCCCCGCCCCCCAGTAAACAGCTGGAGAGGAGGTGTGGTAGAACCCCAATCTGTCTTGATATCTGTCTTGATACTCACATGAGAGATAATGATTTTTATTTTATTTTTTTGAGTTGGAGTCTCACTCTGCCGCCCAGACTGGAGTGCAGTGGCCGCTCGCGGTCACTGCAGCCTCGACCTGCTGGGCTCTGGCGATCCTCCCGCCTCAGCCTTCCAAGTAGCTGGAACTCCAGGCGCGTGCTACCACGTCTGGCTAATTTTTGTGATTTATTGTAGAGATGAGGGCTCCCCAAGTTGCCCGGGCGGGTCTCGAACCCACGGACTCAGACAATTCACTTACCTCGGCCTCCCAAAGCGCGGGATTGCAGCTGAGCCACAGAGCCCGGCAGAGAGAATGATATTAAGGGAGTTTATGAATCACCGTCTCTCCTCCTTAGCCTCTTTCCCTGCCCCTTTCTATCTCTTACTCATTTTTATATTCTTAGAACAGTGTCATCCAATAGAACTTTCTGCAATGAGAAATCTTCTCCATCTGTGCTGTCCGACAGGTTAGCCACTTACTATATATATGTGACTGTGGAGGATTTAACATGTAGCAATTATAACTGAGGAACTACGTTTTCAACTTTCTTCAAGTTAATTTACATTTAAGTAACCACATGTGGCTAGTGGCTATCATCTGGGACAGTGTGGAGGGATTTGAACATCATTGCTTTTATCGTCTATCTTACTCCAAGCCTTAACCCCTTATCTTTATAAACTCAACTCCCTTTAATTAAATCTACCCTAAGCCTTTTCTGAACTAGGGAAACGCTATCTTTGTTCCAGTTTCCAATTAGCACCTTTTAATTTCCTTTTCTTTATGAACCCTTGTTATCTTAGTCGGCCCAGTCCTTTTTCCTGATCCTCTTTCCTAATGGCAGTAAGTTAAGGTACTTTAAAATGTAGGCGACGCAAACTCCTCTCATTTCTGTATTCACATTAAAATTTTCTTTTTTCAGCCGGGCTCGGTGGCTCAGCCTGTAATCCCGCGCTTTGGGCGGCTGAGGTGAGTGGATTGTCTGAGCCCGCGGGTTCGAGGCCCGCCTGGGCAACTTGGCGAGACCTCATCTCTACAATAAATCAAAAAATCAGCCGGGCGTGGTAGCGCGCGCCTGTAGTTCCAGCTTCTCGGAAGGCTGAGCTGGAAGGATCACCGGAGCCCAGCAGGTCGAGGCTGCGGTGGCCAGGAGCGGCCACTGCACTCCAGTCTGGGCCAGAGTGAGACTCCCACTCCAAACAAAAAAAATTTTGTTTTCTTTTTTCTTCCAGCAAGTTCATCTGTAACCTCACACTCCATGTTGCCTTTTCCCCCAGTCTCGTTGCACCCTGTTTCTACTCTGAACATAGTTTAGTGGGTGTCTCGCCGCATACATACCAACAATTCTCATTTCACAAACACATAAAACATCTGGAGGGTAGAAGTTGCTGTTTTATGGATGGAAATTGTTTCCGTAGAAATTTGTGGAATCTGAGGGGTTTTTCTGTTTGGAATTTCCCTTGTGAACTGACAAGGTTTTTCTTAGTGATCACAGTTCTCCAGGGAAGATGTTTTTCCTTGTTTTCATAAGGTACTGCAAATTCCAGAATGTCATCCCAAATGTTTGTAGTTCTATATTTGTTCATAGCTTGGGATATTATAAGGCCTTCTTAAAAGACAAAACAATCAGCACCTTTAAAGTTGGTAAGTTTTATTGACTTAGAATTTTGTAAGCCTAATTAGTGTAACTGACTATTTCATCTACTTTCATTTACACAGCACCCATAGCATGAACTCATTTTCAGAGAAATCTTTTGGAATATGTTTCCTTTTTATTTTATTGATATATAATAGTTGTGCATATTTTGGGAGACATGTAATGTTTCAATACATATAATGCATAATAATTAAATCAGGATCAGGATAATTGGGATATCATCACCTCAAACATTTATCTTTTTTTTTAATTGGGAGCATTACAATTCTTCTCTTCCAGCTGTTTTGAAATACACAATACATTATTGTTAACTGTTTTTATGTTATGTGCTCACATCTGGTTTTTTGGGGGTTTTTTTTTGGAGTCAGACTGTCACTCTGTTGTCCAGGCTGGAGTGCAGTGGCACGTTCACAGTCACTGCAACCTCTACATGCTGGGCTCAGGCTATCCTTCTACCTCAACCTTCCAAGTAGCCAGAACTACAGGCGTGTGCTACTACCCCCCGGCTAATTTTTTTTTGTTTTTACAAACGAGGTCTCGCCATGTTGCCCAGGCTGGTCTCAAACCCCTGGGCTCAGGCAGTCTTCTCACTTCGATCTCCCAAAGCACTGGGATTACAAGCTTGAGCCACCACACCTGACCTAACCTTATATGGATGTTTAAAATATCCCAATCAGCTTAAGAAATTGTTTTAAAAATAAATGAAAAATAAAAACATCTTAAAAATAGAGAAAAATTGAAGGAAATATGTTAAGGATAACATAAAAAATTTGGTGTTTGCCTCTAAACGGTATTAATGTTCCTATGAGATGTATTGGATCTAAATTGTGTTCACATTATTTTAAATTAGTCCATTCCTCAATGAGTCAATGTCACACACACATTAAAAAAGTCTGGGTGATGGGAGTTGCTGTTTCAGATTAGAAGAGATTTTTCTTTTAATACATAAAGATAAAATGCAATGTCTGATGCTTAACTAGATTCATAGCTTGAACAAAACAGCTATCGAAGGAATTTTGGAAATATCTGGGGAAATGTAAATAGGAACTGTAGAAAATTATTATATATTTTATGAAGTTATATAGTATTTTGCCTTTATTTTTATGGATATGTACTTAATTATGCAAAAGTGAGATCTCATGATGACAGAAATTTTCTTTATGGTGATTCAGCAATAAAATTGATACCAAAAATATGGCAAAATATTAACAACTATTAAATCAAAATGATAGTATATAGTGTTCTCTTTGTTTTCTGTGTGTATTTGAAATTTTTCATAGTAAGAGTAAAAATAATGAAGGTAGAAGGTGGTAAATTATGATAACAAGCCAAATTAGGTTAACTGTGTGCTTTTTAAAAAATATTAGCCAGGCTCGGTGGCTCAGCCTGTAATCCCGCTCCTTTGGGAGGCTGAGGTGAGTGGATTGCTTTAGCCTGCGGGTTCGAGACCCGCCTGGGCAGCGAGATCTCATCTCTACAATAAATCAAAAAATTAGCCGGGCGTGGTAGCACATGCCTGTAATTCTGGCTACTCGGAAGGCTGAGGCGAAAGGATCGCCGGAGCCCAGCAGGCGAGGCTGCGGTGGCCGGGAGTGGCCACTGCACTCCAGTCTGGGCAGCAGAGTGAGACTCCAACTCAAAAAAAAAAAAAATTGAACACAGCCACAAACATTTGCTTATATATCATCTGCAGCAGTCCACAGCAGTAGAGCTTAGAAGTTATGACGGAGACCACATGGCCCGGAAAGGCTAAAATCCTTACTCTGTTCCTTTACAGAAAAGTTTCGCCAATCCCTGAAATAGATGAATAAATTATTAGGAGAATCCACAAGATTGATCTTAAGGGTCTGAATAGAAATCATGGTGACTGAAAGTAACCACTGGAATTAAAGAAACTGATCACTGAAGAAAACACACGTTTTTTATAATAAAACTGTATTTTTAGCTTCATAGTTTCAGAAAGACCTTGTTTATAATTGACCAGGATAATCTACAACCTACCTCTTCTTCCTTTCTTTTAGACCAGACTTAAGGACAATCTTAATTTTATTTTTCTCTAGTTGATTCTAGAGTGAGAATTCAACAGTATCACATCTTTATATACTTTTCTCTAAGTAGCAGGACTGTTTATGAACAGGGTAATAACTCAAATGATTTTGAGATCCTTGACAGTCTATCTAATACTTAGGTATTTTATGATAAAGTATGTGGTGAAAGAGACTAAGCAATTGTTGCTGTGCTTTAAAAAAATTAAAAATGATATTCCTATTGAACATCTGCTGCATGTTCATCACTGTGCCAGGCAGTGTGTTAAACAATTTTGAACTCTGTCCTTAAGGAGGTCACAGTATAGCTACAGATTTACCGAAACAGGCGCATTCTACTCCCTTCTCTGTGTCTTAGCTAGTGCCCAGTGTAGTGTTTGAATTCCATGTGCAAGTCTGGTCTATCCTTTTACTTATAATAAACTATCACTTCAGTTTTATGCCATTTATTTCTTTGGCTTACTATTGTAATGTCTTCTTGAAAGATAAAACAATTAGCATCTTTAACTAAAATTGATAAGTGGTATTGATTTAGAATTTCTTTCTTTCTTTCTTTTTTTTAGTGAGAAAGCAGGATTTATGGAGAGGACAGAAAAGCTCTCATAGTGGGAGGGGACCTGAAGGGTTGACTTTCTTTTGAATTTAGAATTTCTTAAGTCTAATTAATGTAACTGTTTTATCTAGCATCCTTTATACAACACCCATAGCACGAACACATCTTTCAGAAAAATCTTTTGGCATATGGTTAAAAAAAAAAAAGTTTACCAACAAGAATATTTTATTAATATATAATTGTTGTACATCTTTTGGGGGTACATGTGATGTTTTGATATTTGCATATTTGCACTATACTAGGGGCTGGGGCTACAAAGATAGATACAATGTGGTCCTTGCTCTCAAATGGTTCCAGGCTAGCTGGAATGGGAAAGTCAACAGATTTTTTTATTTCAACTTGCTGAATAGAAGCAGGTATAAGATACTTTGGGAACTCAAATCCCAGGTTTGCTGGAGGAGACATGAGAGAAATCATACTGTTAAAGGGCATACCTTTGAGACATAGTGGAATTGATTGCTAAAATTGACTTCTTCCTTTATTTGTAGCTTACCTAAATTCCCCATTTCATACTTTAAGTTCTCTGTCTCCTTTTGTCTGAATTTTGCCTTTTTGTCTTCGTTTCTGCTGCTGTAGATTCTCCCCAGACCCTCCCTCTTCACTTCGCATGATTGTGCGTATACTTCTAATTGTAGTTTCTGCATCCACACTCTTTTAATTCATTTTGAATTCATTTTCTAAGATAGCTTCTAAAGTATTGCCATCTTTATGTCATGTCTATTCTTAAGAAAGTGCAGTAGCTTCATATTTCCTTCCACATTCAAAATGTCTTTATTCTGCAACCTCTTACACCTCTAGGTTATTTACTGTATTTGGAGGAAGCAATGTCATCAGTCGCCACAATCTTAAGATTTTCCACCATTGTCTTTCATTTTCAAAGACTTTGATTTTGATAGGGATGACACCATTATGTATTTCTTTTCTTTCTTTCTTTTTTTTTAAAGCAGGATTCATTGAGAGACAGAAAAGCTCCCACAGCGGGAGGGGACCCAACACCAGTATGTGTTTCAAGGTAACAGTGGTGATTGATGTCTGTACAGGATATTTTCCATTTAACGGTAGTGTATAGCTCATGAGCAGGCAAACAGTTTACTTCATCGTTTTCAGAAACTGTTTTTGATTGTAGTTTTAAAAATTCAATTTCACCAACATTTCTCGTGCTTTGCTAGGACTGTGCTACTTGTCAGGAGAGATAAAAAAAATACATAATAGCAGTTTCCAAATTTTAGAAGGCTATAATCTTGACTAGATCTCAAAAAGGTTATGAGGCCTGTCTCTATTACAAGGATCACTGGCATGTGCTATAGGAAAGATCGATAGTGTTTTATGAGCCCTGCAACAGGGAAATAATTTTCCCATTAAGGGAATTGAAGAGCATTTCATGAAAGAGAGGTATTTTGAAATTTTCAGGATGATTACATTCGCAATAAATGCAGGCGCATATGGGAAAGGAGGTAGAAAGGAATATGTATTTTTCAGGCCCAAAAGGAGGCATGTTGAATCTGAGTATACTACTTGTGAGGGGTAGCAGGACTGGTGAGTTAAGAGAATAGAAGGGGAGCAGAATGTGAAGAACTTTGAATGCCAGGCTGAGGAATCTGAATGATATTTGATGGCAGACAGAGAACCAAAATGGGCTTTTGGGCAAGACACCGCCCTCATTAAAGTTAAAGTTGTGCTTTAGAAGTTTGTCCTAGAAGCTCTGCAATGAATGGATAAGGAAGAAACACTAGAGGGAGAAAAATGGATTTGAAGGCTACTGTAATAGTATAGGTAATAAAACTGAAATAGCATGGTTTCAGTGGAAGGGAAAGGGAGACAGAAGCATAGTGGAGTTAAAATAGACAGTACCAGATTCCACGGGGGTGGAGAAAAAGGGTGCGGGAGGCTTGGGAGAAGCACTTCTTCTTTTGCAATTAGATGCAAGAGGAAGATACTGATCCTATCAAGAAGGAAAAATAAATCTGTCAGATGTTTTCATGGAAGAACTGATCAGTTTTTAATACTTAGTTTGTTCATGCTGTTTTACTCATTTTTAATTAAAAATTCAAACCTTTGTTTAGATAGGTACCATGTTAACATCTTGTCTTATTAACTCTCTATGTACGTACACATTTTTTGCTAAATAATTTTTTAAAAACTTGTAGATATCATGTCACTTCATTACTATAGTATATATCTTCTAATAACAGACTTTCGCTACATAATCATAGTTTGTGTCTTTGATACAAAAAGTATTAAAAGATGAAGCTAATGAACTATGACACACTAAAAAAAAATACATGAATCCGTAGTGTACCTCAAAATGATATGGTGGTGAAGAGTAAGCTCTTTAGAGATGATTGTCAGTTAATAATTAGAGAAAAATATAATAGAATTAGAAAATTGTAATACTACAAACAGCAACATAAATAACTGGTTTATTCAACAATATAACTCTACAATGTCACACAACATTTCTTGCCCAAAATGTTTCACCTGAATCTTTAAATGAGAAAACAATCAGAAAAATCTCAGTTTCAGAACATTCTGGCCTGGCATGGAATCTCACACCTATAATCCTAGCATTTTGGGAGGCTAAGGTAGAATGACTGCTTGAGGCCAGGAGATTGAGACCAGCCTGTGCAACATAGTGAGATCTAACCTCTACAAAAAATTTAAAAGATTAACTGAGTGTGATGGTGCATGTCTGTAGTTCTAGCTACTTGGGAAACTGAGGTGGAAGGATTGCCTGAGCCTAGTAGGCTGAGGCTGTGGTAAGCCGTGATTATTCACTGACCTTCAACCTGGGCAACAGTGAGACTCGACTCAACAACAAATGAACAAACAAAAAAGTACATTCTAATAAAAAATGGACTGGATCTTCAAAAAATGTCAATGTTATACAAAATGTAGTCGGTGATAGTACTAGATTTAAGGAGACTAAAAAGACATCAAAACTAAACACAATGTGCAATCTTTAACTGGATCATAGAGCATCCAATAGCAATAAAGAATAACAATAAAGCAAATTAAAACCACAATAAGGTATAACTTCACACCAGTCAGAATGGCTATCATTAGAAAGTCAAAGAACAACAGATGTTGGCAGAGTTGCGGAGAAAAGGAATGCTCATCCACAGTTGTTGGCACTGTAAACTAGTTCAACCTCTATGGAAAACAGTCTGGAGATTTTTTCAAAGAACTAAAAATTGAATAACAGTCTACCTAGCAATTTCACTGCCAAGGATTTACTCAAAGGAAAAGAAATAAAAAAGACATATGTTCATTGCAACACTATTCACAAAAGCAAAGTTGTGGAACCAACCTAAATGCCCACCAATTATTGACTGGATAAAGAAAATGTGGTGTATATACACCATGGAATACTATGCAGCCATAAAAAAGGAGTAAAATCATGTCCTTTGCAGCAACGTGGATGGAATTGTAGATCACCAACCTAAGTGAACTGATGCAGAAACAAAAACAAAAAACTGCATGTTTTTACTTATTTGTGAGAGCTAAATGGCCACAAAGATGGAAATAATAGACACTGGGAACATTAATAAGGGGTGAGATTGGGAAAGGGGTCGGGGTCAGAAATTACCTATGGGGTACAGTGTTTTCCATCTGGAGAATGAGCCACCTGAGACTCAATCTCTACCACTATACAAAATATCCATGTAACAAACATACATGTGTGCTCCCTGAATCTAACATAAAAATGAAAAAAAAAACAATAAAGGACAATTTACTGGGCACTTGAAAAATTTGATTTGGGGCATTTTAGACTCTAGAAAAGATCATGTGTTTTTTGTTTTTTTGTTGTTTTTTTTTGAGTTGAAGTCTCACTCTGTCACCCAGACTAGAGTGCAGTGGCTGCTTCCGGCTGCCGCAGCCTCGACCTGTTGGGCTCTGTTGATCCTTCTGCCTCAGCCTTCTGAGTAACCGGAATTACAGGCATACGCTACCACGCCCGGCTGATTTTTTGATTTATTGTAGAGATGAGGTCTCACCAAGTTGCTCAGGCGGGTCTCGAACCCGCAGGCTCAGGCAATTCACTCACCTCAGCCTCCCAAAGGCACGCGATTACAGGCTGAGCCACAGAGCCCGGCCAAAAAGATCATGTTTTTAATGTTCATTTCTCTTAATATTTTTAGTGCCAATATATACTAAAAATAGCAGGAGAAACATTATGCATTATTGACAATATAAAATTTAATCGAAGCAAAGTTTTTTTGAGACAATTAAATATGTTGATTGCAATACATTGTGAAGATATAATTGTCATGAGTTTTTTTAATCAGGTAAAATAGCATAGGATGCTTAAAGAAAATAATGCAGGGAAAATAGGTAGGATAAAGATTTTAATATATTGACATATAAATATGGGGAGCACATTAAAAGAATAAGTCATGACCAGTTGAAAGTCTTTCTAGGAATGTAGAGTGGTTTAATTTTAAAAAAATCGATGATAACAATTAACCATTTTGATAACTCAAATTTTAAAAAAACCTCATAGATTTTTAAAAAGCTGCATATAATTCACTACTAGTTTTTAAGTGAAAAAAATGAAATATAAAGAAATAGAATGGTTACTAAATAAAAAGGACTCAAGGCTGAGCACAGTGGCTCCCTGTAACCTGAGCACTTTGGGAGACTGAGATGGGAGAATTGCTTAAGGCCAGGGATTCAAGACCAGCCTGGACAACATAGTGAGACCTTGTCTCCACCAAAAATAAATAAATAAACAAACAGACAAATACATAAATAAATAAACTGGCTATGGTGGTGAGCACCTGCAGTCCCAGCTATTCAGTGAATGAGGCTGAGACAGAAGGATCGCCAGAGCCCATGGGGTGGAGGCTGCAGTAAGCCATGATTGTGCTACTCACTCCAACCTCAGTGACAGAGTGAGATCCCGACTCAAAAAAAAGATGTATTATACAAAAATCTATCGTTATACCTAGTGTCAAAATGATACACACATTCTTACTAAAATCAGAAGGAAAATCTCTTTATCACAGTGCTTACTATTTTCTCAAAATAAGTTAAAAACATAAATCAAAATTATTGGAAATACTTCAAATGAAAACATTGGAAAGGAGTTAAAAGAGTTAAAATTATGATTATTCACAGATCATAACTTTTTTGACATGGAAATTCTAAGATAGTGAATTAAAAATAATTGCAAAACACATGGCAATTTATTAAGGGGTCTGATTACCTAATTCATACACAAAATTCAAAAGCTAAATAATTATTAGTTAGAAAATATAAAGTAGCAACTATAAATGTAAACTTCCTCAGAATGAAGCTGTTAAGAAATGTGTAGCATCTTCATGAGAAAAACTTAATGCTTTCCAGAGGAACATGAAGACATCAATCAATAGAAAGGCATCTTCGTTTTTACACAGAAAGAGGCAGCATCAATAGGAGATCTCCAAATTCATTTCTGTGTGTGTGGAATTTCTCAAAAAGATTTCATATTTCATATGGAACAACAAATAATCAAGAATATAAATGAAATTTCTGGAAAAAAAAAATACAGAGGGTGCCAAAAAAGTGTATACACATTTTAAGAAAGAAAAAAACTGTATAATCTTGGGTTGAAAACTTTCCATTTTGCTGTTTTAAGAATGGGTCAAAGCTGGGCTCTGTGGCTCAGCCTGTAATCCCAGCGCTTTGGGAGGCCGAGGTGAGTGGATTGCCTGGGCCCGCAGGTTCAAGACCCGCCAGGGCAACTTGACGAGACCTCATCTCTACAAAAAATTAAAAAAAAATTAGCTGGGTGTGGTAGCGTGTACTTCTAGTTCCAGCTACTTGGAAGGCTGAGGCGGAAGGATCGCCGGAGCCCAGCAGGTCGAGGCTGCGGTGGCCGGGAGCGGCCACTGCACTCCAGTCTGGGCGACAGAGTGAGTCTCCAATTCAAAAAAAAAAAAAAGAATGAGTCGAGTCATCCTGAGGCAGAGAGACAGAGACCACCCTGGAACAACAACAACAGCAAAAGAATGAGTCATATGTTTGTTCTGCTAACTCCTCCTATCCACATGCACATTGTTTGATAGACTTCTGTGACCATCTGTAAACTTCAACACTACAGCAGAAGAAGCAGGACTTGTTACCCTGCGAGGCCTCCTGGATCTTCCCTTGTGCACATCACACACAGTACCATGAGTCTCAAACCTATCATGAATGCGAACGGTTGTTAAGCAGGTTGAAGGTTCTGTTGCATACTCATGCCTCCATTGTTTTATACTTCCACAGTGTTCTTGAATTTCAAATACCACTTCAAAATGGTCTTGCACTCCTTGCTTTCATCATTTTCTTTAACTGTTCTGCTTATCACATGGTGACGCTAGCATTCATTTGATGAATGCCATCTTTTGAGCAAATGTCACACTTCACACATTCAACGTTTGGAAAGTAATACATAGATAACATCGCTTAAAATGTGTATACATTTTTTGGCACCCCCCAGTATAATAGTGAGAGAAATCAAACCCGACAAAGTACTAAACATAATGCTATAGTAATTAACACAATTTGGAACTGGAAAATTAATAGAAAGATTAATTAAATAGATTAGGATTCAGAAATAAACTTAATATATGGGTTAAGAAAAGATCTCTAGTTTTAAATAAAGATGGCTTTTCAAATCACTGAGGAAAATATGCATAGTTAAAAAGATAGCATGAAGGCATGTGGCTAACCACACAGAACAAAATTAACCCGCTCCTTTTACCAGAAAAAATTCCAAATGAAAAAAAAATTTAAATGTAAGGGATGATAACAGAAAAAAATAACTGAGTAAAAATTAAAATGTTTGAAGTAGGGAATGCCTATCTAAATCCAGAACCTATAGAGTAAAGGATTAGAGTATTTTAGCAACATAAAAATTAAAATGTCTGTATTTTGGTATGGTAAGTATAAGCAAAAAAAAAAAAAAAAGGGAGGCTAGAAAAAAAGATATTTTACATGGGTAACAAACAAAGATCCAGTTTCTAAGATGAATAATTAATTCTTGAAAACTGTAAGAAAAAGCTGATGACTCAAAAAAAAAAGGCAAAAGACATAAAATAGGCCTTTCACTTAAAAGGGCATAAAACAGCTATTAGACAGAAAAAAGTTGCTCAGCCCCAGTCAAAATTAGATATATAAACAAGAACAAAATAAGTAAAAAAAATTTTAACCTATCAGATTGACATTTTATAACAAAAACATTAGATACTATCTGTTGCTGAGGAGGAAGTAGAAAAACAGAAAATCATCTCCTTGACTAAAAGTGGGAGTGCAAGTTGGTAAACCCCAGATTCACTGGTAATATTGATTAAAAATACAAGGATATTCATTTCATTGTTGTTGTAATAATGAAAGATTGGTAACAACCTAAAGTCTATCAGAATAAAATTTAACTAGAAAATTAGGGTACATTTGTATAGTAGAATTTTGAAAATGAGACAGATTTCATATACTGATATGGAAAGGTGTCCAAGTTAGAGTAAGTGCAAAATCCAAGCTGTAGAATGATGTGTGCAATGTAAACACTTTTAAATAAAAATAAAAATATGTCATGTAAGCATATTTTTAGATATGCATAGAAATTTTCTGGAATTATTCACAAAATTCTGTTTATTGGAAAAAGAATTGTATGTTTCATTTTGTATCCTTCTGCTCCATTTCTACAGTTGGACATTAGCAGGCCTTTGTTTTATAATAAACACTAAGAATATTTTAAACTTTATAACTGATTTTCAGTGTGGTGTGCATATATAGTGTTGGAACAGCAACTGAATGAGATTTCAAATGTCCATCTAAAGAAAGAGAGATAAGGATTAAAAATATACATGTGAAAGTTGTCAGTTTAAAGGTGTTAATGAAATTGTATACATGGAGGAAATCACTCAGAAAGAGAGAAGAGAAAGACATGATACTATCCAAAGGGTACACTGGTTTGTTGACGTTTACTAAGTCAAGGGGAAGAGTCAGCAAAGGAGAGAGAAAAGATGCTTCAAAGAAGTGGTAGAACCAGTTCACTCCAATGTAATTTAAATCAAAGGCAGTGCTTCAAGATAAAAAATTTCCAGAAGAGTGCTGCAGATAGGAGAAAAAATAAGAAAAGCACGAATACTCTCCTGGTTTTCTTTTCAGCGCTCTGGCTGTTACTTTTCTGTCTCTGCTGGCATATGCTTCCCTGGCCACCCATCCGGTGTGTTGTCTCATGAAGCTTGGTTCTGTGTCCCTCTCCCATGCCTGTAGTCTCTCCCAAAAGTGATCTCATGCGATAGCAACTTAGAGAGAGATCTCTACAGTCCAGGCCTTTTTGCCCCAGCCCCACACATCCAAATGCCTACTTGACATTTCTCTTGGAAGTGTCAAACAATTCAAACACAGCATGGTGGAAACTCATGTTCTCACTTTCCCAAGGAAAACAAGAACCCCATCTATCTAGTTGTGCAAAGCAGAAGCCCAAGTGACGTTATCAACCACCTTCTCTTCTTATCTTTCCATCTTCCAATCCAAGATCTAGTGATTTCATATCTAAAATATCTCTCAGGTTCATTCTCTTTTCTCCATCTTGACTACCACTGTCTTAGCCAAGTGATTATTATTCCTCCCAGGATTGCTACTGTAACTTTCTAAAGTGTCTGCATCTGTTCCAGCCAACTTCCAAGCTGTTTACTGCACTAGTGCTGGAAAAAGGGTTTCAAAGAGCAAATCTGAGCATACAATCCCTTTAAAAACTTTCAGTGTCTTTTTACAAAACAAGTGTCGGTGCGTCAGTGGACGAAAAGGAATGCTTCTACACTGCTGGTGGAAATGTAAGCTAGTTCAACCTTTGTGGAAAGCAGTGTAGCATTTTCTCAAAGAAATAAAAATTGAGCTACTCTATGATCCAGTCACCCCATTTCTGGGAATATACCCAGAGGAACATAAATCACTCTGCCAAAAAGATACCTTGCACATATGTCCATGTAACACTGTTCCTGATAATAAAAACATGGAGCCAACCTAGATGCCCATCGAAAATGGACTGGATAAGGAAAATGTGGTACATATACACGATGGAATATTACGACAGCCATAAAGAATAACAAAATCATGTCCTTCACAGCAACATGGATGCAGCTGGAGACTACCATAGAAGTGATACTATCACAGAAACAAAGAACTGAATACATAATGTTCTCACTCATAAGTGGGACCTGGTCACATGAGTACAAGGGTGGGAACAACAGATACGGACACTGATAGAGGAGGAAGGGATGAGGGAGGAAATTAGGGACACAGCAACACACTGGGTACAGGTCCATTATCTGGGAGAGAGGGGGCCTGCCTCGCTCGCATGCAATATATGTATGCAGTAAATTCTCTCATGTACGCCACAACTAAAAAATAAAATAAAGAAATGGAATGAAATTAAAAACTTCCAATGACTTTTAGGATAAAAGTCCCTGTCCCTCTCCTCCTTCCCAGATGTCACAGTTGCAAGTTTACATGTATTTCTGTGATTGTTACTTTCTGTCCTCATCACCCAACTATTATGTCTGGGAGGGTAAGAACAATGTTGTTTTGATCAAACCTGCATTCTTGGAGCCTAGCATATGATCATTGCCTAGTAAATATTTTTGATTTAATGAAAAAAAGAATGTGTGTTTCACACTTTGCTGAGGGATCTAAGAGAATGACAGTGAATATTAAAGAAGCCAACACATTTGAAAATAGATGATTTTTTTTTTTTTGAGCATTCCAGAAGCATCCAGAATTATGTGAAGGTGAATATTGGGAAGGCAATCCAAACTGATGAACTTGGGTATGTACTGGAAAGAGAAGGAAGTGAGAAATAGATCCCCTATGGGATTAATTCTGAAGAAATACAGGGCATAAGGGTCTGGGGTCTCCATGAGATCAAAAGTCATACGTATTAGAAGCAAAGGAATGAGGTTTCTGGAAGGACAGTAGATTGTGGTCCTCAAACTTTCATTTTAGAGTTTAAATGCTTGAAGTGAAATAATTGTATAAGACTTAGGGTGTGGCCATGGGAACTGGTGTTTATGACAGTAAGAATTGTCCTCTAGAGTGTGTGTCCCTGTTCCCTGAGAAGTTAAAAGGTCCTTAAAGTTGGGAAGCATGTCTTCTGCCCTCTGGTTCCCTAGCATAGCCTGGGAGCCAGTATATGTAAAATAAAGGTTTTGAGTAAAATTGAATTAAAGCCCTATTTTCAGATATTCTGCCACCTTGGTTCTCAGTGCATCTCTCCAGATTCTGTCTCACAGTTACTGCCATATAAAACTCTACTTCATCACAACTTCTTGAATAATTAGTATTTGTTCAAGCATCCATTTCCTCATCCTTTGATCTCAAGCAGTGATATATATATATATATATATATATATATATATATATACTCTCTATATATGACTTTTTTTCTAACATTGGAGACTTCACAACTTAAGCTGCAGTTGCAGTCAGTGAACAGCAAATAGTTTTTGGCAATTATGACAAGAGTTATAACAAGAAATCTGGGAACAGGTTTTTAAAACATGTTTCTGGTTCCTGGGAGGGTTTTTCAACCAGAGCAACTGCAAACATCATCAAAATTCCATGATATAATCAGCTAGGTACTGTGATGTGCTGATGACTAACCTCTGGAAACGCACAGGCAAGCAGTCAGACTTGTATATTATGAGTCACAGAATTGTGAACTTATTGTCAGTGAGAGGAACACCCAGGAAAATCTGCATACGTTCAGAGATATTGATTGAGAAGTACATAGAAGAGTAACGCCAAATTCTGTCAGGCGTCTTCTGTCAATATTATATCATCAACTCTAAAACTAGTTATCATGCTAAGAGTAACTACAGGATTTTAACAAAAATCTCTTACCATTGAAAATATTTACTTCCAGACTAGGTGCGGTGGTTCACACTTATAATCCCAGCACTTTGGGAGGCCAAGGCAGGATGACTGCTTGAGCCCAGGAATTCAAGACCAGTCTAGGCAACATAGCGAGACCTCATCTCTACAAAAAAAAATTTAAAAATTAACCAGGCATGGTGGCACGTGTCTGTAGTCCCAGTTACTTGGGAGGCTGAGGTCAAAGAATTGCCTGATCTTAGAAGGTCAAGGCTATGGTGAGGTGAAATCGTACCACCACACTCCAGTGTAGGTGACGGAGTGAGACCCCAATCCCCCCACAAAAAGAAGAAAAATATTTACTTTCATCCAGAGGTATGCAATGTGATGGTAATAAAGATCTTGTATAATAAAATAGAGTATATGAAAAGTTGTTTTTTAGAATGAGCTTAAAATGTGAATTATTGGGATGTACTTTACATTATTAAATCCACATTTCTAGAGAGCGGGCCCCAGGAAACTGTATTTTCAATAAGTGCCCGAGGTGGATTGGATGCAGCTTAGAGTTTGAAAATCTTTACCACAGGAACGTGTTAATAAGATTTTATCCCTAAATGTATTCTGGTACATATATCACAATTGAAGAAAGACACAGTGATTACAGGAACATTCTGTTATTTGAGCTTCTCTTATCAGTTTATTGCATTCTCAGGAATGAGGAGTAATTGGAATGTGGCTGTTAGAAGAAATTTCTAGGCATAGAGGAAAAGGAGACAGGCTTTGGATCTCAGACAAGGCTGAGCTGTTAGAAGAAATTTCTAGGCATAGAGGAAAAGGAGACAGGCTTTGGATCTCAGATAAGGCTGAGATGAAATCCTAGGTCTTCTGCTTGTAACTTTGGCCAAGTCAATTAGTTCATGAGTCTTAGGTCTTCTCATTTGAAAAATGGAGATAATATGCCGAATAGTCAAGCAGGGGTCTATAGGGATTAAATAAGGGAAATAAAAAATCCTTGTGAATTTGTATAACTTGTAGTTCAATTGAAATGAAGTCTGAGAAATATGGCGAGAGATAAAACCAGAGACATGGTTATGAATGGTCTTCTAGCTAATGGAAGTCCCCTGAGGCTCATGACATTAGTTTCACAAATCCTGGAATGTTGTCTTGTGGTCTTTATTTTATTAGAGATAGATGAACAGTTCTTTTGATCTCTCCTTGAATAATTTCAGCCTCATTTTGGGGGGGTTTGGGGTCTCACTCTGTCACCCAGGCCGGAGTGTAGTGGCACCATCATGGTTCACCACAGCCTCAACTTCCTGGGCGCAGGTGCTCTTCCTGTCTCAGCCTCCTGAGTAGCTGGTACTATAAGTACACACCACCATACCCGGCTAATGTTTTTTTTTATTTGTTTTTTTAAATAGAGACAAGGTCTCACTGGGTTGCCCAGGCTCATCTCAAAATCTTGGACTCAAGCAATTCTCCCACCTTGCCCTCCCAAAGTGTGGGGATTACAGGTGTGAGCCACCACACTCAACCTCATTTAACCTAAGCCTCATGATCTCAAAATCCCGAAGACAGTAAGGATATTGCTTTGGGAACATGGGGAGGAGAAAAATGTCGTGCTAGTATCTTTGCCAGCAAGAAGTGTTGCTAGTGACAACTTGAGCCCTCTCAGTGGAAGCTGCCAAAGAGTCAGAGAGGGATATCCTCATGGGCACTGATTCAGCATGTATCAGCAGCCACGCAGTGAGCACACACTGAGCTAGGAACTGAGGGTATGAGTGTAAGTCAGATGTGTGGGCTAACTAACAAAGCCTAGTGGGGGATATATGGATGTAAAAATGAATTCAAATGTCATGTGACAACTTCTGTCATAGAAGACAAACTTCTATAGGAGAAAACACATATCTGCTTTAAAGAGTGACAGGAGTTTCACAGAGGAGCTAGTATTTGAGACGGGTCTTTTTTAAAATTAAAGATAGTCTTTGTTCTCTCTTTTTTTTTTTTGGCTTGGTTTGGCTTTGTTTTGTTTTGTTTTGCGATAAGTTCTCACTTTGTCACCCAGGCTGTAGTGCAGTGGTGTGATCATGACTCACTGCAGCCTCACATTCCTGGGCTCAAGGAATCCTTCCACTTCAGCCTCCCTTAAATAACTGTGACTACAGGCAAGAACTACCACATCTGGCTAATTTTTAAATTTTTATTGATAGAAATGGGGTTTCACTTTGTCGTCCAGGTTGGTCTTGAATTCCTGTAATCCTCTCACCTTGGCCTCTCAGATGGTTGGGATTACATTGGTGAGCCACTACACTCAGCCTCTGAGATGAGTCTTAATGGGATATGGAGGATGTTGCAGATGAAGGATGTGGGGAGGGAAGTGTATCATCTTAGAAGGAACAGACTGTGTCACAGCCAGAGTGAGCCAGAGCCTGGAGAGCTGAGAGACAGGATTTGACAAGTGATTGTTCTTGGGGCTGGCTTTATTGTAACTGGCCCAGCCTTATTTTATTCCAACAGAAGATACAGGGGAACTTCCTTCTCCAGCTGTGGAGTGGGTTGCAAAAGGCCTCCCAGAGATGGTACGTCGTGTGGGCTAATATTCTCTTCCCTCCACCATTCCTCACCAGGACACACCCTGGCAGGTGGCTTTGCAATCATCACTGGCTTGCTCCCATCAGCCCACAAAAGAATTACTCTTCCGAAGGCCAAGTGCAACTCTCCTGGTGCTTGTTCAACAACTGGTTTGTGTTACTCATCTGCAAGGTATCTTGGGATGTGCTGTGATAAGCTTTCCCTCTTCAGCACAAGTTGAGAATGAGAATCCTAATGGGAAAGTGTCATATTCATCTGATGTACACAACCAGAATCCAAAACAGTGCTCTTAAATACTAGGTACTCCTCTCCAAACATTTGTTTAACAATTCATTATTGCTGCTTATCTCTTATGTGTCTTCTTTTCAGAGGATGTCCTCAACTGTGTGTGTATGTGTGTGCAAATCTCTGTGTATTGCGTGTTGGTGCATATGTGCACGCTGTTTGTGTATGTTGCTGCAAACTCCTCATGACACACTGTAGATTCTTCTTCTTGGATTGCTTTTTGTTTATCGTCAAGATTTTTAGATTTGGGAAACCCCCATGGGTCTAGCTATCCCACTGTGAAACCTCTACATCTCTCTCCCTAATTCTGGAAATGGTTGCTTTTGGCATTGCTTGGAAACTTACACCCATAAAACTCTGCCTTAGCCAGGGTTTCCTCATGCCAGGATCCTTGATAAGAAGCAGTTAGAGCCGGGCTCGGTGGCTCAGCCTGTAATCCCAGTATTTTGGGAGGCTGAGGTGAGTGGATTGCCTGAGCCCGTGGGTTCGAGACCCGCCTGGGCAGCGAGACCTCATCTCTACAATAAATAAATAAAAAAAAAATCAGCTGGCCATGGTAGCGCATGCCTGTAATTCCGGCTACTTGGAAGGCTGAGGTGGAAGGATGGCCAGAGCCTAGCAGGTCAAGGCTGCGGTGGCCGGGAGCGGCCACTGCACTCCAGTCTGGGTGACAGAGTGAGACTCCAACTCAAAAAAAAAAAAAAAAGGAGTTA
>NW_007259927.1:814214-826139 GCF_000164805.1 Carlito syrichta
GCTGCGATAAACATACGTGTGCAGGTGTCTTTTTTGTAGAGTGATTTGTGTTCTTCCAGAGAGAATATTTCCTAAAGGCCTTCTTTGTTGGGAGACCTGTGGTAGAAACAGGGCCACACCCCAGTGGTACTGCGTGGGCCTAGTGTCAGCAGGCATTCCACCTGCTCTTCCAAGTCCTATTCTCCACTACAGTCAGGGCCAACAGACACTCACTTGGTGAAAGAATACCCACCAGTTGTTAAAACAGAAAAAAGACCCTGGAGTGGAATGATTTGAGAAACTGATGAATAATAAATTTATAGAGACTGGCCAATTAGTAAAATTGGATCATTGATTTATTCATGCACTAATCATGGACTGAGTTCTTACGATGCATCAGATGCTGTGCTGGGTGTTAGAGGAGCCAACTTGCTCATGTGGAGGTCACAGTCCAGAGAGCATGATGCCTTCATGGAGAAAATGCAAGCGTTATTTTGTGTTTATGAGCATTGTTTTCCCAGATCAGAGGAGCCCGACCTTTAAACCAGGAACTCAGAGGTTAAATTTATTTCAAGGAGCCTCTAATATCTAACATTTACTCATCATTTTCTATAGACCCAATACCTAATAGATCCAAATTTATCTGTCTTCTATTCATTATTTCAAGTGAACAGTTAGTAATATACCCAAATATTTATTCAAATTTCCAAATATTTATAAAATTTATTGATATATAAGAATACTAATAAAATAGAAATTAAATTAATTAGTTGCAATGGCAGTCATTTTTCTTGAGAGATATTAATAATAATATTACTATCCAGCAAAAAGCTCTTATATAAATGCAAACTATATAAATATTTAAAAGGAGTTTAAAATTAGAAATGACCTGAGAACTACTGATCATTTAAACTGCTAGCACAAATAAGCCTGAGATATAGTTTCTAAAATAAATCAGGAATAATTCATTAATTTTTTATGACCACAAATAGTTTGTAATATTTAACATCCTTCTTTCATTTATTTCATTAGCATGTATTGAGTACTTACAACGAGATGCTGGAACTACCACAGAATACTGCATAAAATCTTGAGAAATATTTGTGAGATCAACTATTTAACAAGATATAATTAATTTCTTTGCAACGAGTCTATTTTTCTCATTAATTTGTTTGTAAATTGTTAATATTTTGAGTAAAATGCTTTTGACCTTGATAAATAAAATGATCGACAATTAAGAATGCAGGGAAAAAATAGATATGATACGATATTTTTTAATTACAAAAATTGGGAAAAACTTAGATTTCCTCTTATATACTCTATGACCTGTTGTTTAAGTTACTCTCTCATATCACGTTTCATTGGAAATTGTAAAAAAGTTGTTAATATTTCCAACGTTTAAAAATTAATGTATATTAAAATAATTACTAATGGTATTTTTATGCTTGAAAAAGTAAAGGCATATAAGTGCTGAAAGTGAAAATGTAATATAAAATCAGAAATTCTGTAAGGGTGATTGTTATATGCACTTAATGCAATAAAAATAGTAGGTCAAAAGATTTTAAAATTTAACGAAAGCAGTCAGCATCTCCTTAACTCCTAAACTTAAAGTATATTTTAGGGGTTGGGGATGGTGGTTCACACCTATAATTTCAGCACTTGGAAGACTGAGGCAGGAGAATTGCTAGAGTCCGGGAGTTCATGATCAGCTTGGGCAACATACTGAGACCTCGTCTCTACAAAAGAATCAAGAAAAAAATTAGCTGAGTATGGTGGTGCACACCTGTATTCCCAGCTACTCAGGAGGCTGAGGTGTAAGGATCGCTTGAGCCCAGGAGGTCGAGGCTGTGGTGAGTCAGAATTACACCAATGCACTCCAGCCTGGGTCTCAGAGTGAGACCATATATATATATAATATTTATGTGAAATGTTCACTCCTTTTGCACTTCTTATGAAAAGAATCACCCATCTTTTCAAACATCTTTAGTTTTAAGGATGGCATCCTATAGTTTATTTAATTGTCCTTGAATTTCAGAAAGTTATGGCACTTAAAAATAAAAATTGTCAAAACTTACTAAGAAATAAGTGGATGCCTTAGTGTTCTGGGTCACATCTAGGACTTGCCAGTGCTTGAATAGCAATGAACTAATTAGTAGATTGTGGCAGTCTTATCCTTCTTCTCAATCTAACTGCTCATACTTAAGGGTCTGATGCTTGTGAGGGGCTATGAACACATCAAGATGGTGTTTGCAGAATCTAGCCAGGTAGTGACCTTCCCGAACATTGGACAGTTGAGGCATTGTGAGGGTGATGCATAGGACAGTTTCCTAGACCCCGACCAAAAACAGCAAAAAAGACAAAATGTTGATATGTGGTCACTGAGTTCTCTAAGTTGGGGTGAATACTTGATTTAAACAGTAAGCCCTTAATTTCCAAATGATTTTTTCCAAATGATTTTGAAATTAGAGACATTACTATTACAAAAGCTGAATGGACTTTCTTTTACTGCCTAGCTATTTGTTCCTTTAGAGATACTTCCCAGATGTAGTCATAACCTTCAATGCTACCCCACACTGGGCTTACAATGGACATCCAATGTTGAATTGGAATAAAACATGTGAAACTCAGGAAGAATTTGACCATTGTCCTACGTCCACGACTATCTTATTGTCCTACCAGCTGCCACAGTTGCTTTATGTCACTATTACTATTATTTTGCTAAATTAGTAGGTCTAGTAAATGTAGGTTCTCAGCTAGAGCTTGTTAAACTTGCTTCCCCCCCCGAGCAGGTGTGCCCAATTAGTGTAACTTCATACTCATACTTGCAATTTCTCTGGACCAACTTAAGTTATTCACACAGAACTTAGTTTTGAAGACAAAGCATTTTCAAAATCTCAAGACGTCTTCCATTCATTTTTAATTAAATTGTACTTTGAGCAGAGTTGTCATATCTCCTGATCTCAGTTTTTTTCCACAAAGTGAAATGAATATGTTATATGAAATGAGACTTCTAATTTAATAGCATCCTTATGATTCTAGGAGATAAATTTTTCTGTAATAAGTAGGTTTTCTTAAAAATTTCAGAGGAAAACACTTTGAAATTATGTTAAGAAAAGCTGCACATGGCTTTTTAAATCTTTCTTTTAAATCATGGTTATCTAATCTTTCTATACCTCAGTTTTCTTACTGGTAAAATAGGGCTAATACCAGAACTTACATCATAGTGTTAAGAGAATTATGTGCTTTAATATATGTGTCAGGCACAGAGCAAGTGCTGAATAAGTGTTCACTATCATAACACAGAAATGTTTATAATATAATAAAGAGTATATCTATCCTATCTAAATTTCCATTATTTTGAATATGTGTGGTTGAATTCATGTGAATTAATTTTGCACGTGATGTAAGTGGGTATATTTAGTTCCTTTCTTTGGTATGTTGTATTTATTTATATTTCCTTCAGAACTTACATCATAGTGTTAAGAGAATTATGTACATTCACTGGGTCAGAATATACAAGGCGCTTCTTATGATAGGTCATTGTTAAGAAAAGGGATGGGCTGGGTGTAGTGGCTCATGCTTGTAATCCCAGCACTTTGGGAGGCCGTGGCGGGAGGACTGCTTGAGCCCAGGAGTTTGAGACCAGCCTGGGCAACATAGTTAGACTTGGTCTCTACAACAAATCAAAAAATTAGCCAGGCATGGTGGTGCTCGCCTGTTGTCCCAGCTATTCAGGAGGCTGAGATGGAAGGTCACCTGAGCCTAGGAAGTTGAGGCTGCCATGAGCCATGATAGTGCCTCTCCACTCCAGCCTGGGTGACAGAGTCAGACTCTGATACACACATACACAAAACACACACATACACACACACACACACACACACACACACACACACACGATTGAAAGCGACTGCCCTAGAGCATTCAAATTCTTCCTCAGGTGCCTCTTGAAAGTTGCTTGTGTGAAGCTTCAATTTTTTCCCCCTCTCCAGTGAACAAAGAGCAACAAAACCGGCTTTAGGGTTGGGGAGTGAAGATCATGGTATAACTAGCTTGGGAGAGCAGGTGATAGCCTCAGGGTGTCGACTGGGCGAGGGGGCAGAGGCAACGGGCAGAGAGGTAGAACAGGGTGGAGAAGTCCCAGAGCAAGCAATGACTTGTGTTCAGCTCTGGGCTGGGCTGGACCGAGGGGTGGGGAGGCTTCACTGAGATCAGGTATGTTTGGTCCTTGAAAGGACAGGATGAAGAATGAGAGAAGTAGAGAAAATGTGAGAGTGAGCTAAAACTTGCAGGGCATGCATGGGCCGCAGTTCTGAGAATAGTCCTTTAAAAAAAATTGGCAGGGAAAAGAGAGGAATAGATGGGTAGGGGGAATAGTGAAAGAGGCTGGGGGGAGAGGGGTTTAAAAAATGGGTTGGCATCAACTGAATAAGAGTTTGGATGTACCGGGCTTCTTATGACTCAAATGATGTGTTAGACAGCACTTCTCAAGCCAATTAAGAGCTAAACAGAACAACGACAAGTCAAAGCAATATTGCTACTCATGGTTTGGGAGGCTGAGGCAGGAGGATTGCTTGAGCCCAGGAGCTTGGGACCAGCTTAGGCAACATAATGAGACCTGGTTCCTACAAAAAATAAAAAAATTTAGCCAGATATGGTGGTGCTCACCTGTAGTCCCAACTACTCAGGAGGCTGAGATGGAAGAATTGCCTGAGTCCAGGAGGTTGAGGCTGCTGGGAGCCATGATCATACCACTGTTTTAGTGTATAAGAGCAAAAAGCTGTCGTTGCATTTGTGACGTTCACAGTTTGGCTTCTGTAGCTGATAATGAACTTTTGTCTAGTTGTAGTCTTCATAATGAACTGGAAAAGCACAAAGGGAAGTGGTGTGGTTTTCAGTGTGATCTGCTTAGGGATTTTACTAAGGAGATATTGAACCACCCAAAAGAGTAGTAAACGGTTGTAGTTATGCACTAAAACTGATTTTTTAAAAAAGAAAAACTATTGAGAAGCAGTGAAGGACAGATAGTCTATGGGAAAAGGTATGAGTAAGTCATTCTGATCCTTTTATATTATGTTCTTTTACCAGACAGGGCCTCCATCTGCTAATCCATATCTCAGGATCATGAAAAAGACCATCCCCTCAACCCCAGGCATTTCTGAGACCTCTTGTCGAAATTCATCCAAGCTGTCAAGAGCAGATAGGTTCAGACGCCCTGGGCACCACTGTCCTTCCCCAGACAATACTCCCTCTTCCACTGGGGAAAACGAAATGCCAGGATGCAGCTGTCTGGGGAGGAAAAAAGAGATTGCTGCCCCCTTTGATTATGGAGGGAGATCAAATTAATGATGCATTATAATATCTTTCAGAGGTGAAGATTTTTGTGCCATTCTCTCCCTAAATCTCAGACATGGGGTGGCTGGAAAGAACTCTAAATGACCCACACCTATACTGTTGCCAAGTGGATTTCACTCACCCAGAACCTTTGGTCCTGGGCAGAGCTGTGCCTGCCTATCTCTTTCCTTAGGATGAAGTCTCTGCCTCAGATTGCGACCACATATTGTTTATCCATGTAACTTTTTAAAAAAACGACTTCACTTGGTTGTCAAAATTTTTTTTCAATGAATATGAGATGGTAATAAATAAAGTGAAAGTAAATTTTGTATTTTAGAGCTTCCAAAGCACCTTTTTTTCATAGAGAGCTCTTTCAGCATTTAGTCATTTCCATGAATAAATATATAAAGTCTATCCTCTCCTTTTGTGGATTCTCCTAAAAATCAAGGACTTGTAGGAAGCATAAACGTAAATGCAGGGAAAGCTCCCTTTTTCTGACCCAGTTGTGTGTCTCTGGGTTCAGTATGTATGGAATGGGCCTACCAGAAATTCAGGCATGCACAAGGGATTGATGAACTACCTAGGAGAGAAAGAAGCAATTATGAATATTTCATGTTGTCCGTCATATAGATTTATCTTTTGACCTCAATGAATGCCTAATCCCAGTGGAGCAGGAGAAGCTGAATGTAAAACTGAAATGACATTTCCAATAAAACCTATAAATATTGATTCCTGGCAATATTGATATATGGTTTCCAAAGGAAAAAGATGATAACTCTTTGCAGAACCTATTGTAGTTTTTATATTTTGTTGATTGCAGGCACTTCCAGGATTCCAGGAGGAGATGGTGGTGTGTGACAGAAGATGATGAGAACCCTGCAAAAGTGGTTTGTTCCTGAGCACTGTATCCCACACGAGCAAATATGGCCAGAGGAGCCTGAGAGGAAAGGAAAAAGAAGAAAATGGTAAGTGCTTTAGTTGACAAGTTCATGAGCATGCATGAGACATCTGGGAATTCTCAGGCATAGCTGGGGAGCAGGATAGCTTTCACAGGGGTGATGGTCGTCTCATAACAGTTCAGAAACAAGAGCCAATGAAACAAGTATATCAGAGATTCATGTACAGGGATGCTGAGACCACTTACTTTATTAGATCAGTCATTTAAGGTATAAATTAGGCTCCGCTCACGCTTGTAATCCCTTCACTTTGGGAGGCCAAGGCAGGAGGATTGCATGAGGCCAGGAGCTTGAGACCAGCCTGGGTCTTATCTCTATAAAATATGCAAACAATTAGCTGGGCATGGTAATGTTGTGTGCTGTATTCCCAGCCTCTTGGGAGGCTGAGTTATAATTGCCTGGGCCCAGGAAGTTGAGGCTGTGGCAAGTTGTGATCGTGCCACTACACTCCAGCCTGGGTGACAAGAGTGAGACTCTAACTCAAAATAAACGAACAATTAATTAAATAAATACAATAAAGGTGCAAATTAGTTGAATGAGACTCAAATGCAAATATGTTCTTCATGTCTCAAAATACCACATATTTCTTTCCTTTAAGAAGGAATATATACGATGGCCAAGAAAGATAGCTCTCTTTATGCAGATAGCCATAGGGTCCCCATGGACCTGAGAACTAGTGCTGGTAGCTACACGAATATATCCTGTGTTTTCCTGCTGTTTGATTTTGAGCAAAATAAACTGAGTGACAACTATGAATCTTAATCTTTAGTATGGTACCCAATGAACTGTCTATTCATGCCCATATGCGTGTTTACGTGAGATTGTATTTCTGTAAAGTAGTGAAGAGAGGAAGGTTACTAGCTAGAAGACTATTCTTCCTTACATCATATCTAAAGTCTTCAAAACGAATCTGACTGAAACTTCCCTTCCTGGCCTCATGCCTTCCAGCTTCTAGCATGTACTCTGGCACGTACGTATTCTTTTTTTTTTTTTCCTGAGTTGGAGTCTCACTCTGTCGCCCAGGCTGCAGTGCGGTGGCACACTCACGGCTACCATAGCCTGGACCTACCGAACTTAGATGACCTTTCTGACTCAACCTCCCAAGTGGCTGGAACTACAGGCACATGCCACCACGCCTGACTAATTTTTTAATTTATTGTAGAGATGAGGTCTCACCAAATTGCCTGGGCTGGTCTTGAACCTGTAGCCTAAGGCAATTCACTCACTTCAGACTCCTATATTCTTATCACCAAAGGCTAAACCTTTCAGTCCTCTGTGACTTTGCTCATGTGGTCTCGTCTGGAAATGTCTTTCTCTTAGTTTCCATCTCATTGTTCGGTCTTAAAAAAAATCTTTCTTATTCTTTCAGATGCATCTCAAATGACTTCTCTTTGAAATCATTCCTGCAATATTTACAATCATTCCTGACTTCTGGGAAGAATAAGTATCCCAATGCCCATTTCTGTTATAATACCTGCCATATTCTGTTATGTAATTAGCTGTTAATCTGTCTACTTCCATACTAGAATGAATTCTATTAATATGTTTCCCCAGCATCCAGGAAAGAGTCAGGCTAGGGCTCATAGTAAAGGCTCATGAATATTCAATGTCTAATTGACCGACTGAAATAGGAAAGAAGGAATTAACTCAAAGGTCTGTATTGTCTAATTTTTGCTTAAGTTTTTGTGTTGTTGGTTGTATAGCATTTCTTTTTGCTTGATTGCTTCTTCTTGATTTGACAGGGATCTGATTAAATATTTTCATTTCAAATGGAGGTGATTAAAAAAAAAATAAGATTTCTTCTTTTCTTGTAGTTCCAACCCCTTGAGAAACAGTATATTAAAAATAGATTTTGGCCAAATGCCTAAATAAAAATTATGTATTCTTTTCTAAAATAATATTTATTGTCACTTTGGGAAATAGGGCATGACTGTCTTCAGTTAACATTTTACTTTGATTCTAATCCAAAGGATTTAAACAGGATTATAGTTGCATGGTGTAGATAATTCGATTAATGAATTTTTTTTCCAGAATGTTCTAGGAGAATTGATAGTCTAGCATGTGGCTTGGGTGGGCTGCTTCTCTCCCTATTAGGGGTTGGGACAACATGGAGACTGTCTGCTTAAAGATGATGCTGATAGCAAGGATAGCACCAAAAAGTCAGAGATAGGGCGAGGAGGAAGGAAGGCAAGGGAAGGAGAGGAAAGATAAACGAGGAGAGAGAAGGAAAGAGAGAGACTGACCGAGTACTGATGATGACACTGGAGTCCTTGGATCTAAGTCAAATCAGTCTCTAGAATTTTTTTAGCATTAAGAACCAATAAATTTGACATAAGCTAATTTGAGTTGTAGTTAAGCTAATCTGAGTTGTATCAGAACCAAAATGTCCTACATGCTAGGTTTAGGAATTAAAGATGTAGATTAGTGTCAAAAATCTAGTAGTCTGTAGATTGACAGACAATGCACAAGAAGATGGAGAGATTCCTTGGGATTACAGTTTAAACAGGAAAAATAATAAACAGCAATAGTTTATTTTCACCACTTTGCCTTTCCCACACACATTTCCCTAAAACACTTCAGTTGAACCTACACTCACTGCCACACACATGCACACACTTAAGCACATGAATACATGGAATGAAAGAAATTAAGGCAAGAGGCAGGCTGATGAGATGGTTCATTTCTGTAATCCCAGCACTTTGGGAGGTTTAGGTGGGAGGACTGCTTGAGCCTAGGAGTTCAAGACCAGCCTGGGCAACATAGTGAGACCTCATCTCTACAAAAAAATAATTAGCCAGGTGTGGTAGTGTGCTTCTGTAGTCCCAGTTACTTGGGAGGCTGAGGTGGAAGGGTCACTTGAGACCAGGAGGTTGAAGACTGTGGTGAGCCATGATCATGCCACTGCACTTCAGCATGGGTGACAGAGTGAGACCTCGAACTCAAAAAGATAAGAGGTGATCAAAGCAGAGTCCTCTAAAACTGTATTTACTACAAAGTAGTATATTTTAAAATGTATTCTAAATACATATAATTATAAAATATGTAAAGAAACATTATATATGAATGAACATAGAGTTCCAAATATAGGTTATCCTTTGATGCTCAAAAAGAGCAAGGTTTGGATAAATAAAGAAAGTAGAACCATAAAATCTGGCAACTGTAAAGGAACTTGGATGTTATTAGATCGAGTTATACTCTCTTATTCTCTGTATGATGCACACCTAGAGAGGTGGAAAGACTGACTCATCTTCTCCCCAAAATTTGAGATAGTATCAGATTTACTCTCTTTTAAGTGGTCTATCCATTACCAAATAGAATGTTTCAGAAGAAAATTACTACTTAGATAAATTCATTAATACCAAATTAATAATGGAACACTAGATTGGAAATGCTTTGTGTAATCACTGTTAGCTGCCACTATATTAGGGATGGGGATACCATTCACCCTGGAAACTGAAATATCATCCAAGTATTTGACATAAGTTATCTCAAACTCTCCATTTACACTATTAGGTTAAATCACAGAGGTTACAATTGGAGGGCTTAAGCTTCATGAGAACAGGAAACTCATATTCCTTGTGAGCTGCTTTATCTCCAGTGTCCAAACTAGAATTGGCATAAAATACATGCTTAATAAATATTTGTTGAATGAGTGAAGTACTGCAGATGGTATTCAAATCAAATTCTGAGTGATTATAAAGCCCTTGTTGATGCTACGATGCCCTATCAACTCCCAGGCTCTGATCTGAACACAGCTGACTATAACATAAAAGAAGTTGTGCTTCAGCTGCTATCTCTAAGTAGATCTCTAGTAAAATCTTAAAAGGAAAAACTAATAGGTACCTTTAACCAAATAGAAATGTCTCATCAAATTCTGCTGTGAAAACATCAAGCCTTATAACAATACATGAAAAGAACTACAACAAAAAGCCCCCAGACCATGCCTCCCTGCCACCCTGCCACTCCTTCACCTATCTTCCCATCAAATAAAAAATATGTTTTAAAAAACTTTGACAGATAATAATGTTCATGCGGCACCCAGATGGAATCAGGCTTGGCCCAAGGTTGAATTTTATTAGCTCTAAAATGTGGTCGTATTCTGTTTCTTTGGCACAACTGGATTATAGTTTCTTTGAAACACCAAAGTAAAATCTTCATAAATCTTCCAGAGTGATCTAACTGTTGCTGTAACAAGAGAAGATCCAAGGAAAGGATCACTTGTCCTTTCTGGAACCACAGATTCTAAGCATGTGGAATGGTACATGAAGCCACTGAATAATAACTAAAGGCTAGCCGGGCTTGGTGGCTCAGCCTGTAATCCCGTGCCTTTGGGAGGCTGAGGTGAGTGGATTGCCTGAGCCCGTGGGTTCGAGACCCGCCTGGGGAGTGAGACCTCATCTCTACAACAAATCAAAAAATCAGCTGGGCGTGGTAGTGCATGTCTGTAATTCCAGCTACCTGGTAAGACTGAGGTGGAAGGATCGCCGGAGCCCAGCAGGTCGAGGCTGCAGTGGCCGGGAGCAGCCACTGCACTCCAGTCTGGGTGACAGAGTGAGACTCCAACTCAAAAAATAAAAAATAACTAAAGGTTTTGTAGTGTTGAAAACTTGCGTTTTCCTAGTACAGTAGAGTCTACAAGGAGGTGAGGGAGATGTTATGTTAGTGAAGAAGTAATCTGCCATTCAATCCATATGGTTATCAAAGGTCAGATATATTTATCACTGAAGAAAGAACCCATGTTTATTGTTCCTTCTTCTAGGACAAATTTTTTTGTTTGTTTTTGGAATAATGCCAGAAATCAAGTAGCAATTCCATAGCAAATATGGAGGAATAGTTAAAGAATTTCAATATCAATATTTTCCTGCTCTCAGACCATACAAGCTTTATTGAAATTCTGAGTTCTATTTGGATATTTAACATGTAATAAACTCTAAGAATATGGAGAAAATTCAGAGGAGAATCATAAAAATGTATTCGTATTGGAAGTTAGTCTTAATGTTAATGAATTGTGTATATTCAGTCTAGAAAGTTAAAGCCTAAGGGAGGATAGTTATTTTCCTGTCTATTGATTCAGCAAATACTTAATTCCCACCAGTCACTAGGTACTATTTTAGATATTTGGAATACAGAAATAAACAAAACAGTCCAAAATCTCTGATTTATTGGAGCTTTCAGTCTAGTGGAAGGCGATAGAGAAGAATAATATAATAAGTAAATTACATGGCATGTGAGAAAGTGTTAAGTGCTATGAAAGACTGGAGCAGAGGAAGGAGAATTGAAAAGAATGGAGATCAGTAACTGTTAAGTAGAGTGATCAGGCTAAGCCGTACTGAACACAGGATTTTTGAGCATATGTTTTGAGAAGAAAAGGGAGTTATCCATGCAACTATCTGGGGCATGAATATCTCAGGTGGAGGAAGCATGCAAAGCAAGAATCTTAAAGCAAAAATGCCTTAATTAGAGTAGAGGGAAGGGGGTGATGTCAGAGAACTAAAGGAAAGAATGAAATGGGTGATGTGGGACCTTTGTAAAGGCATCATAAGGAACTTGACTTTTACTCTGGATGTGATAAAACGGTGCTGGGTTTCGAACACAGAGGTAATGCAATTTGACTTCCATTTTCTTTTTTTTTTTTTTTTTTTTTTTTGAGTTGGGG
>NW_007259927.1:826159-887176 GCF_000164805.1 Carlito syrichta
CTCACCTCAGCCTCCCAAAGGCACGGGATTACAGGCTGAGCCACCGAGCCTGGCTTGACTTGCATTTTCAAAAGATCCCTCTCATTGCAATGTGGAAAATAGAAGTCAAGATATGGAGAAGATTAACAGTTGTGCAGCTAAGAGGCTTTCATAGCAATTCGGGTGAATGATCTTGGTTGCCAATATTAGTATTGTGGCAATGGAGGTGGAAGGAAGTGGCTGTGGACACATTTTGGAAGCAGGATTGCATACAGGTTAGATATGGAGTATGAAAGAGGGAAGTAAAAAAATGTCATCAAGATTTTTGGTCTGAAAGACTGGAAGTATGGAGTTACAATTTACTGTGATGGGCAAAAATTGTGGCTATTGTGATTTGGAGACAGAATGAGGGTGTCAATGACGCATTCAGCTTGAACATGTTACGTGTGAGATGTCTATCAGACATCTAAGAACAGATATTGAATAAGCATTGGGTGAATATATATGGAGTTCAGGGAAGAGGTCTGTGCTAGGGATACAAATTTGGTAGTCATTGGTGTCTTCATGGTTATTCAGGCCATGAGGCAAGAAGGTATAATCAATAGATTGTAGCAGGAAAGGAGAAGGAATTTTAAACAGGAGAGCTCAGGGAAAAGAAGCAGAACAAGTAAAAAAAAATCTATGGAGTGGTGAGTAGTAAGAGGAGAAAAACTAAAAAGTGTGGTATGCTGAAACTCAAGTTAGGAAAGCATTTCAAAGATAGATGATCAAGTATAATGAATAACGTAGATAGGTTATACTATAGGACTGATGAGAAATTAATCTCAAGTTAATCCAGTTTCTGAGAAATAGGAAGTGAGAAAGCTTTATCAGAATGGGCTGAGAGAACAAGAGGAGATGAAATGGTGAAGGTGAGTATGTGCAACTCTTGCTGGGAAAGGTAAGGTAAGGTAAGGCAAGGCAGCTGGGAGAAGTGGGAATAACAAATTTTTTGGTATGTTTTAATTTTTTTTAAGATGAGAGAAACAGAAGTACATTCACATGTTGATGGGAAGGATTCAGTAGAGAAGGAACAATTAAGACACAGTCCATTGGGTATTGAACCAGAGGGAATGCATTTTGATGATATTAAGAGAGATTAAAGATAAATATTAGAAAGAACTTCCTGACCATATAGCAGAACATATCATTGCAGGAAGTTATTAAATGTTATACTCTGACATTTAAAAGTATTCATGTAAGTAATAATGTCACAGATGTTCATATAGTACTTCCAGGACTGGATCTAGTGGGGATAAAAAGATAAGTGAAACCTAGTCTTTAGTTTTCAGGAGTTTGGAACAGGAGAATTCACTATATAATTATGGGCCCTAGAGTCAGGCTGGCAGTGTGGCATCCTGGCTCTACTACTTATTAGCTGTGTGGCCTTGGGCAGGTTACGTCAATTCTCTCTGCCAAAGTCTGTGTGTTTGTAAATTAAGGTAATAATAGTATATACTTCATATGTCAGTTATGAGAATTAAATGAGCTAGCACACTTAAAGAAATGTCTTATACATAGCAAGTGATATCTATAGCTATTTGTTAGCTATGATAAGCCCGATGTAATAGGTGATCATTTAATGGAGGAAGATTAGAGTACCATGGCAGTATAGAGGAGACAGTTGCTCATTTTGATGTAGGGTCATAAGAGTCCCAGAATGCTTTGCATAGAAGGCACATTTAAATGGACTTGACCTTTTAATGAGTCAGATGTGACCAGGTAGCATAAAGCTCAGCTGAGCCCTGATAAGCAAAGGTGTGCAGGGTGTGCTTGAGAGCAGGGAGATCAGGAGTGGGCGAGGTCAGTCTGGAAGTTGTCACTGGAGACAGTTACAGAGCCTTAAATGCTTTCTATGGAGTCTAAACTTGGTCCTCATACAGGCAGTTCTCCCAGTGTTCAAATAGGATTAAGCAAGGAAGTAAATGGGTGGCCTTGGCAGCACGAACTCCACCTGCTTTCCTTCAACTGGCCATCATTCCCTTAGCAACACCAGTCGCTGTTTTTCAGTCCTTTGGCTATGTCTTTTCATCTGCCTCAGTTTCTCAGAACTTTTAACATTCTCTCTGGCTTTTATATACGTGCACCTTCTGTGTCCTCTGCTTGCCGATTGCTTATCTTCAAAGGGTCACCTGGGCTGAGCTCTGGAATTCTTCCTGACCCCTCTGAGCTAGCAATAAATACTCTTCCTCCAGGCTCCTGGAGTGCTCGGGATAGCCCCTGGCAGAGGATTTACCCTGGCTTATTTTTGTTTTAGTTTTAACCTAAAAAACAAAACAAAACAAAAATGACAAGAAACACTCCTTGAAACTCCTTGAATTCTCACCCTGCTTGGAACACAATATGCTCTCATAAATGCTGAGTAAATGAATAAATCGGTGAATTAACAAATAACTTTTAATCTTTTAAGGGAAAAAGTAATCAGAAAATCAGGAAAGAGTGATATCGTAAATCCACAAAAGAAGATCAAAGGATTTTCTTTCAGGTCCCTCTCACCTTCAAAAATCTTGGGAAATCACGTTGTATTTTCTGGATTTATTGCTGAATAATTTTAATTTGACTGAGTTTCTTTCTCTCTTTCTTTCTCTCTTCCCTTCCCCTTTCTCTTCCTCTTCCCCTTCCCCCCTCCTCCTTTCAAAAAAGGATTTAAAAACAACATGAAAGGAAAGGCTCAAACCAGATTCGCAACATTATCTATCTAAGATCCAAACACAATGGAGCACTTTCAACTACAACAGAAAATGGTGTTGGAATGAGAAGCTACTTTCTGACAAAGATGAAATCCAACTTGTTCAGGACTGTGCGTATGTGAGGATGCATTAACTTGACCATAATGTGTGGTCATAAGGTTATCCTGTGGAGACATTCTGACTCCCTAGAGATAAAGGCTAACAGGAATGCACTAAAACACCTCCTGAGGCAGCTCAGCTTCCTCCCAAAGGGCACTTGCCACCCTGGGACTTTATGAAGCTGCCTCAGCAGGGAAGCCTCCTCCTCACTCCCTGTCTATCACAGTGCTACCCAGCTTCCATCTCTCAGCTACCTCCTTCACTGAACTGTCGTACAATCAGCAGGAACGCATCTGATTTGAATTGCAGTCGATTGTTTACACATATGCCCCTCACGTACTCACCTTGTTCTTTTACACACACACACACACACACACACACACGTATAAATAGCAAAAGGTGATTAGTAAATGCTTGTGGATTGTTTCCGAGAGAAAAGAATTGGGCCTACAGTTAACAAAGCGGTGTAAAATGCAATTAAGTAGCACAATTTATGCAGGGGGAATATTAGAACGTTTAGGTCTCTCTTTTTCATCAAGAATATTCTACAGAGGGACATGAAATAAGGGAAGGAAAGGGAATGTGGTTAAAGAAAATGGAAAACTCTACTTTTTAAAATGTTTCCTGAGATTCATTCATAAAGAGGATGTGGTTTTTGAGACCAGGCAGTATGCAAGTTTGTGCTTACCACGTTCTCTGAAAAATAAAGCAGAAACTACCTAGTTTGAAATTCTGACACAGTCTAAAAAAAGTTAGAGACCTTGTATTCTTAACTGGATAAAGTAAAATGGAGGATTTCAGAAAACAAGGGGTCAGATAAGTTTTTGATTTTTCCAAACCAGAGGTTTGTTGGTAAATGCCACACACTTATGTTATGGGAGTGTGCTCTTCCTCCTAAGTACAAATGTCATGGTTATTTGATGTTTATATGCTTTTATCTTAAGCCACACCTAACATGACTTGAAAGGAAGTTATTCATTTTCTGAGTCAAGAGTAAATTCTTATGACCTTGTAGAAGAAAGGAATGTTTTCAAATTTCTATTTGTATTCTTAACATCCATGCATACTTAACTCTTCTCACTTTCAGTGCTATTAATCTAAAATACTATGTCTAAAATCCTGCAGCTAAAATTCTTCTTTCATAAGGTTTATGGCAAAAGACCTCTGGGCCTGTCATCGCCTTCGTTTTCAAAATGTGTTTATAAATCCTCAAGAGAAGCGGTTGGCCAGTCACTACTGCAAAAATCACTCCTGAACGGAGTGGATTGTCTGATTCATCACCTTGTGGCAGTGATACTTCCTGGATGTAGGTTTGGAGAGAACCCAGAGGCTCTAAAACCTCACAAGTATATCCTCATTTTTCTATGAGAACCTGCCTATTTTCCTCTAGAATATCAATGCAGCACATTTTTCTTTTTCACAAACACCCCATCTGTATTGTTCTGCAGAAGCGAGATTGTTGACATGGGAAGTTCGGACCAGGCCTCTCAGATGGGCTGAGACACTTCCCAGGTCTAAGTTGATAATAACGAATCCTGGACTTTCCTCTTCAGAAGGGCAAGAAACTAGGTTAGAAGTTCTGTGCCTTTATATTGTCAGGTCTTTTTATTTTTTTAAACCAGAATACTAATATTTACCCTCTGAAAAGACACAGATAGTTCAAAGACATATGCACTTAGAACAGCATAAAATATGATACAATCAAAAGAAGATGCTATTTTGGAAGAGTAGAGATGAAAGACCAAAAAAAAGATCAAGAAAAGAATTATAATTTTCTTTTTCTTTTGAATTGGAGTCTCACTCCATTGCCCAGGTTGGAGCGCAGTGACATGCTCACGGCCCCAGCATCAACCTGCTGGGCTCAGTCAATCCTTCCGCCTCAGTCTTCCAAGTTGCTGGAACTACAGGTTCGTGCTACCACGCCTGGCTTTAATTTTTTATTTATTGTAGAGATGAGGTCTCGCCAAGTTGCCTAGGCTGTTTGTGAACCCGTGAGCATGGGCAATCTCCTCACCTTGGCCTCCCAAACTGCTGGGACTACAGGCTTGAGCCACTGCACCTTGCCACAATTTACTTTTTAAGAAAACTACTTTGGCCAGGCATAGTGGCTCATGTCTATAATCCTGGTACTTTAGGAGGCTGAGGCAAGAGGATTGCTTGAGGCCAGGATTTTAAGACCAGCCTGGGCAACATAGCAAGACCCTGTCTTTACAGAAAAAAAATTAGCTGAGCATAATGATGCATGTCTGTAGTCCCAGCTACTCGAGAGGCTGAGCAGAAGGAGGGTCTGAACCCAGGAGGTTGATGCTGCAGTGAGCTGTGACTGTACCACCGCACTCTCCAGTCTGGGCAAAAGAGTGAGACCCTGACACACACAAAAAAGGAAACAAAGAAAGAAAAGAAAAAAAATGTCATTTGGGATTTTAAAAACTTGGTAATAAAGATTGTAAATTTTGGAATGTTGTTGCTAGAAAAAAAGCAACAACAGGATTTGGCATTCTTCTATATGAAAACTGCTTTGCTAACCATCTACACACACACACACACACACACACACACACACACACACACACACACACACACAGGGCTATGGCCGTCATGCTTTTACCTAAGCTTTGGCCTCCACTCCTACTTTGGGGAGGTGAATCTCCTCTCTCTCTTTCTCTCTCTCTCCAATTTACTTTCTAAATAAACTCTATTTTTCAATCTAAAAAAAAAAAGGCATAGAACATAACTTTCTATGCTCCTTCCTAGACAATCTTCCTTGTGCTCCTTCCTAGACAATCTTTCCCCTTCTCCCAAAGTCAACCACTCTAATTTTTTTCTATGGAGTTTACTTACAATGATGGGGAAATAGGCAAGCCCGACAAGACAGTCATAGGGGTGCTAAAGCATTACTGGGAATAGAACTAGATGAACAAAATCATATTTAGCTCTAATATCGGGGAAAGTTCTGTGGATGGCCGAAAAGTGTTATGCTTAGATAAGCACTTGAGATAGGAGGAATTGGCTTCTAGGAAGCATGCTTGAGTCACATTTGGTGGGTCTCTGGTTCCAGGACAGTGCAGAAGAGGGTGAGGACTATGCTCACAGTTCACCTGGTGCAGCATTCAGTCAGTCTGTCTTTCTCTATTCTTCTTCTTTTTTTCTTTTTAGCCAGGGTCTCACTCTGTCACCCAGGCTGGAGTGCAATGACACAATCATGACTCGCCACAGCCTCAATCTCCTGGGCTCAGGTGATCCTTCCGTCTCAGAAGTTGGGACTATGGAATAGTACCCCTATGCTTAGCTAATTTTTTGATTTGTTTTGTTTTGGTAGAGAAGAGGTCTTGGTATGTTGCCCAGGCTTGTGTTGGGCTGTTGGGCTCAAGCAATCCTCCCACCTTGGCCTTCAGAGGTGCTGGGATTATACCATACCTGGTAGGCCCAGTATGTCTTTTAAATAAAGGTTGTACACATACATAATAATATCTGTTTGAAGGTACACAAATGATTAGCCTATCAGTAATAAAAATTATTGGTCTATAGAGGTCCCCAGATATCTCTGGGCATGAGGTGAAATCAAAACGTGTGCTGAATAAATGTAAGATAATTATGCTTATGTCACTTTAATTACTAGCAGGGAGACATACACTAAATTTTAACTACTCCATTTGATACAGGACACTTGACTGAAAAGATTGGAAGTGGGGAGGAAGAGAGTGTGGAGTTTTAAATTCACAGATGGTGGACAGTGGAAGTGAAGGGCTGAAAACTGGGAGAATGGAATATCCTACCCTTTCTTTGTTCCTTTTTTCCAGTGAAAGTTCCATGAGGGTTTGTGATTATCACAAATTGGTGAATATTCAGATTCTGATATTTTTTGTCTACTTCTCTGCTACTATTTTCTGCTGTAGACAGAGGGTGACCTGCCCACTTAGCACAATTCTATTTTAAGTTTGCTTCGCAGGAACAGACAGCCTCCTTGGTTTTTTTCACTGGGTGATTTTTACCTGAAAATAAAAATGCATACAACTGCTCAATATTAGAGCACTGCTGTTTTTCTTCTGGAAGCTTTTTATTAATCTATTCCAACAAGAGTGTTCTCTTTTTTGGGGTTCCTCCTTAAAAAGAGCACGGTAACTCATACCTTATAATCTCAACACTTTGTTGAGATTACAGGCGGGAGGATTGCTTGAGCCCTGGAGTTCAAGACCAGCCTGGGAAACATGGCGAGACCGCTTTTCTAAAACACACACACACACACACACACACACACACACACACACACACACACACACCAAGCTAAAACTGCTTATTCAGTGATGCCACTCACCAAAGGAATTAGTCTTTGACTCTGTTTTTAGCTGGGTGTGGAAAGATAATTTTCTCCCTTGACTGGAAGTGTGGAGAGGAGCCAAAGTGAACACCCATGTGAACACAAGACAATTAGGAAAGACTCATTCACATTTGTTGGTTCCCATGAATAACTTGGGATTTATTAGTCTGTCCTGACTGAAATTATTTAAAATATAGACTTTGGGTTGGAGAAGCAACCAGGGGAGAAGAGAACCAAATTAGAAACAACTAAACGTCTAAGTCCCCTGAAACATAAGGATTAGTAATAAATCTAGTTGGCGAATACTTTTATTACTTTTCTTATTAATCATGAGAAGAATATTAGTGCTATTTCTGTCTCATAAGCTTGGCTTTGTGAAAGCATAAATATAATTCTAGAAAATTAGATCTATTCAATACTATTAGAGTTATTTAAAAAGCTGATGTCTTTTTTTCCAAAGAGACTTTTTTCAGTTTTTAATTTGGAATGTGCAAAGCCAATTAAATAACCATATGAGGCAGTTTTCCTTGAAAAATTAAAAATAACTTGAAGATCTTTCTTTTCCGACTATTACAGATCTTAAGATTTCTATAGAAATACTGAGTATTTCATAACTTTTTTTAAATATAATACTTGCTTAAAAGTTGGGACCAACATAAATTGCTCTAAATAATTGTCTAAAGTGTGCACGGGCCATTTGTTTTCAAAGTTGTAAGCAAGAGATCAACTCCTACCCATCCACTTACTTGTACAATTACAAATAGCTTTGGTGGGAAAAGGGCTCAACTCAAGCATTGTAATTTCACTCACAAGTGCAATCAGTTACAAGAGTTTCCAGTCACAATTCTTAAAAGTCTTAGAATATTATTCCAACTAACAACGGCAGGGGTCAATGCTGAAATACTGATAGTATAATTCTGAGAGTTATTTTTCTTGTAATACTGCTAACTTCCTTTGATCATGAAAATGTTTTGTGCACAGATATGGAAAAGAAAACCTCACAGGATTTTGTCTTCTTGAGAAAAGTTTCACTGGCTCAAATTTATTTCTAAAATTTTGTATCTCTCAACTTTGTACAAAAAAGGGTCATGGTTAGAGTTCCAGAATGACTTTAAAATTTAAAAAATCACTGTGTTCCATATTCAAATTCTCACAGATAAAGAAAGGGTTGCTTTAAACATTCTGATTAGATACTACTAAACCTGTTGGAAATCATTGTTGACTTGCGATAGAGACATCTGTGCTCTTGTATCAAGTAAATGACACGCCATTTAAATAATCTCAGCTTCATTTTACTCGCATGAAAAATATAAACATAGCTACCAGCCAACTCCTATTTATTTGACAAAAATACTGTTTCTAAAAGTAATTTAGAGGAATTTTGAAATTCTTGGAATATATGGTGCAAATCTAATACTAAGCTGCCTTAGACATTCCTCAATTTAACATAGCAGAGTTTTTACTTCCATATTTAGATATAATCTCTATTTTTACAATTTGAATCTTTTTTTCTTTAATTTTCCAAGTACCATCAAATTAACAAAGATTACCATTTACTGGAGAAAAGACATAGCATGAAATGCCATTTTAAATGATATCTTTATTGAATGTGGTTTTGCAGTTATCAAAGTATCATATTCTACTTTGTCTTATCAGTAAATACTTTAAACTGTTTCATTAAGCCATTATACTCAGGATGCTGGAAAAATGAATACAGATCTTAAGAGATGTTATCTATGTATTACTTTTCCAAGTTGAATTGAATTACAGTAGCAATATGTAGTATGGCATTCGTTCAGCTGTGCTTCCACCATTTTCTTTGACTGTCCTGTTTGTCATGTGGTGATGCTAGAATTCATTCGATTAACACCATTTTTTGAGCGAACATCATACTTAAAAGGTGTATACATTTTTGGGGCACCCTTGTATTTTGGGTTTTGAACTTTTTTATCCCTTGATTTTGTTTTGTTATTGCAAACATCTTCATAAATCTACTTTTGCTGTTTAAAATGTTTTCTAAGGATAATTTATTCTGTTTTTTCTTCCTGCATGGTGACTATAACTTACAGAAGTCATTATTCAATTAAAAGTTACTATTTTATTATTTTTTTCAAGCCATCAATGAGTATATTACTCTCTTAAAGGAAGAAGATGTATGTTGCTGATGGTTGTTTTCTAGGCACTTAACATGATTTCTTAATAAAAATCTGTTAAATAAACACATGAGCAAATTTCCAGAAATGGTATAGCTATGATATGAATTTTTTCATGATTAGTGAAATATATTGTTTCTAAAAGCATTGGATAGTTCCAAAAATTACTAGCTATGTTTTCTTGGGCCAATTTCATTAAAATATGGCCGGCATAATCACTGAAAAAAGTTTTGGCATTCTCCTAGGTGTAATATATCGTCTCAAGTTTGTTGTAATTTGTATCTTACATTTTTTAATTATAAGCAAAGATAAATATTTTCCAACTGCTTTGGGGGTATTAATTTTCAAATAAATTTAATCATTATCTGTTTATTTATTCATCTTATTTTATATCTGCTCAGTATTTGTTACTTGAAATATATTATATACATATATTCTCTTTAACCCCAAAGTAATATTTGGAGTCAGTAAGTAATTTCTTTAAACTTCTTAAGATGCAAAGACTATTATATGAAGATAATGCTATCAAAAACAATTTAAAAATTGGCCTAGTTTATATGCAAATAAATTTAATCATCTTTTGGCAAAACCACTCCCAGTATTTTGAAAGAAGTTACTTTAATCAAAGATCCCAAACTTATAGTATAAAATAAATTGTTCAGAATGAGAAATCTTAAACCTTGTGCTGAGTGCATAAACTTTGGCGGTGCTGACCCACAGATACAGCTTTCCTGAGTGTGCTCTGCACATCTTGGCTTCATCTGCTCATGCGTTCCTTTGTGTCTTCTCCATCAACCATGCTGAACTGCTGTATGGCCACAGGGTATATACGGTGCCCGACATGTCCCAGATTTCTACGTTTATTCAACATCAGTTAATTCAAAGACCTTTTTTCTAGTCTACCGATTTATTTAACAAAAAGCATGCTTCTTTTCCCCAAGGAACTTAGAATCTGTATTCATTCCCTCTACCTGAATTCCATTTACCTTCATTTTTTTCCCCCTGAAAATACTACCTAATCTTAAAGACCTGGCTTATTCTATGCCTTTTCCATAAAGTCCCTAACTCCCACAACCTGATTTCATCTATTCCCCTTGTATCTTTTAGATAAGTGTGTTTTAAGCCCTATTTTAAAGCACGTATCGGCCGGGCGCGGGAGCTCATACCTGTACCCAGCACTTTGGGAGACAGAAGCAAGAGGATTGCCCAGGAGTTCAAGATCAGCTTGGGCAACAGCCAGACCTTGTTTCTACAAAAATTTAAGTGAATTAGTTAGGCGTGACTGCACACACTGTAGTACCAGCTACTTAGAAGACCAAAGTGAGAGTGTTGTTTAAGACCAGGTGTTTGAGGCTGTGGTGAGCCATGATTGTGCCACTGTCCTCCATCCTAGGTGACAAAGCAATACCAGACATAAAATATAAAATAAAATAAAATGGACATATCCTAACCTACCTTTTGTTATAGTCATAGAATGGTGTAATGATTTAGATCATACTCTGAAATCATACTTCCTGAATTTGAGTCACATATCAACATCATTGCTACCTTGGGCATGTCTCTTTCTGTCTCTGTGCCTCAGTTCCCTCATCTGTGATAGGGGACAATAGCAGAACCTACTCATATGCTTATTGTAAAGATTAAATGAGATAATATATGTGAAGTGTAAATAGTAAACAAAGAGTGTTAGTTATTATTATCTTTCTCCTTAGTTTGTGAATTGCTGAAAATTTATAAATTATATATGTATAATGCATATTAACTTACATACATTATTATACTTATAATAAATAATACTTTATTAATCTTTGCATGCCAGATAATTATCACAATTAATAATGTAATGAATAACATTTAAATCTAGAACAAGTCTTCTTTTTTTTTTTGAGTCGGAGTCTTACTCCATTGCCCAGACTAGAGTACAGTGGCATGCTCCCGGCCACCACAGCCTCTACCTGCTGGGCTCCGGCGATCCTTCCACCTCAGTCTTCCAAGTAGCTGGAACTACAGGTGTGCACTACCACGCCCGACTAATTTTTTGTTTATTGTAGAGACGAGGTCTCGCCAAGTTGCCCAGGCTGGTCTTGAACCCTCAGGCTCAGGCAATCCACTTGCCTTGGCCTCCCAAAGTGCTGGGATTACAGACCAAGCCACTGAGCCCAGCCTAGAACAAGTCTTCTAATGATTTCTTTTTTGGCTTTGGGAAAAACTAAAGCTTTTTGAATAAACTTATAAATGAGTAGATAATTAGAACACTTAAAAGTAAAATTAGTAGGAAAAAAATGAAATTAATAGAAAAAATATATATCCTTGACACTGGAGGTTTGTTTGATTTAATTAATTGAAGAATTGACTCCTTGCTGTTTTTCACAGTTTTTGTTTGTAAGTCAAGTTTGCTTGCTGGGCAGATTTTTTAAAAATCAATTTATTTTTAATTATCAAAATCACATACCAAATATATCATTTACAACCGGAATTTTCAAGATCTGGTCTGAGGCTTCCTAAATATTGCTACAGTATGGGTTCTAGACCCATATGGTCACCCACTAGAAAGCCTAAAATAAAAAGATGGAAAAATCTCAAAGGTTTTAAAATATGTAGAGCAATTTGAACTCTTATACATTATAGTTGGAATGTAAATTGATAGAAACACTTTGAAAATTATTTAGAACTACCTACTAAAACATAGGAACATATAAATAACCTATGGCCTAGTCATTCTAGTTCCTTGATATGTACTTATTAGAAATGAATAAATATATGCACTGAAAGATGCACTTGAGAATAGCAGTACTATTCATAATATCCCCAAACAAGAAACTACTCAAGTGCCCATTAGTAATAGAATGAATAATTTATCACAGCATATGTATATAATGGAATGCTTTGGAGCAATGAGAACAACCAATCCACAACATCTCCCAAATATCTGGATGAATCATACAAACATAATAATGGGTGGAAGAAGCCAGTCACAAAAAACAGCATAAAGCATTATTTCATTCAGTTAAAGTAAACAAACAAAAGACAAAAAATCAAAATAGGAAAACTATACATCAGCGATTGGGGGGAAGAAGAAAGAAAGAGAGAGAGAGAGAGAGAGACCCACCAGATGTTCTTTCAGGTATAATCTCATAACCTAATCCATAAAACCTTAATCCATGACTGCCTTTAAACCCTTTTCATATTGCCTATAAACCCTTTTCGTACTAATACCAAGTTAAATAATTCTATAGAGACTTAAGTACTTACTTTCCAAACTAAAGTGGCCCATCCCAGAATGTTTGGAATGTGGCCCAGTCCAAAGTTCACAGTGGGCTACCTGCAAGTAACCCAGCCGCATTCTTTCAACAAAATGGCTGTCTTCTAAAACTATATTCTACAATTTACACCTTATTCAGCTTCAATAAATCCTAAGATCATGACCCAGAAACCTGTGACCAATACTAAGGCTCTTAGATGTGACCCAAGTTTGAATTGTAAGTTGTGTGAAAGCCAAAACTGCAGTTTGTGGAAGAATGGGAGCAATGAGCTTCTAAAGTTAGCTTGTGTTCGTCCCGGTCTCAGAGTTTTTATGTTTTGAGCTCACAGGAGCTTAATCTGATTAGTGCTGAGTAGAAAGGGGAAGGAAATGGGGTCAATAGCTCCCGAATGCATCCTAGTGGTCTTGGGATCAACGGCCCTTCCTGATCCCTAATGCTCAGTGGGCCGCCATGGCCGGCTCCCAACAAGTCAGTGATGGTGGACTCTTTGGGAATGTACTAGACTGTGATCAAGAAGCTGGTGCATGAGTGTAGTTAGCAGGCAAAATTCATTGATGGATATGCCCAAGATAGGCGCACTTTTTATATTTATATTATATATTGATTTTTAAAGTAATTAAATCTTCCCTATGAGTCTGGTCAGAGCTTCTTATAAATTTGCTTTTATTAAAAAAACCTCTTTGAATCCCTTTAGAGCTGACTAAGGGAAGCAGACAAGTAAAATACTGAATGTCCTTTTCCTAACCTCAAGACTCAAGACGTCCAGAGGCATCTCCACTTACTCTTCTCAGTCTGGAAGGATAATTGATTCTAAGGCTGCCTTTCTGGAATTTGAAGGAAAAAATTCACTTCAGTGTACTAACAGTCACAAGAGTACCTAGCCATAAGCTCCGATGTTTTCCCAGTCTTCTCTTCCTGGGCTTGGGGACCTTTACATCTGTGGAATTCCTCTGACACCATAGGTAGATTCAAAGAGGTCAAGCATCTTGGGCTGCTTAAGGGAAAATAAGCATCGACTGCTATCTACCAATTGTAGAATTAAGAGTTTACATGATATTCTTGTACTCTCATTTCCTTGTACTAGAAGTCCACAGAGGAGAGTCATTTCACTGGGGAGTTTGAAATGGGGTTGAGATAATGGCTACCCACATGGTTGTGACTAGCCTGTCCTACTTAAACGAGGAGTAAGCCTGCTTGGGGTGGTTCTGCTCTGTCTTTTTCTCTGTTCTCTTTGGCAAAGAACTGCATACAGGCTTTTAGTTTGAAGGAGAAAACAAGTAAATGTGTCTCAAATGCAATGTACCTACAAATTTTCAGGTAGCTAGTACTGAATAATAACACAAATTCCTGCCTGCTAACTCTTTTTGATTGTGTTACTTTAGTTAAGCACCAGGAATGAGCTTGATGCTGACCACAGTTCACTTATCATCACACCCCATGAGACCAGGAAGATTTAAAACACAATTGGTGTCATCCCTACTTTCAATGATAATTAAATCATGTGTTTGTTGCCCTTTCATCCTTGATGAACATCAGCGTGTTGGCAGGAGTTAGTGTTTTCACTTCATTTGGTTTGTGGCAAAGCTCTGACTCCTCACTCAACGGTTGTTGATACTCATTCCCTCTGTCTGTCTCAGATGTCCACATCTTATCCACTTGGCAGGTGATCTCAGACAAGTCCTTTCTATTCACGGCAAAGTTTTACTGCTCCTTCCTCCATATTACTATATTACTTTCCAGAATTATTTCCTCCTTACTACTTTAACCGGTAAGAATTTATTTCCTGACCTCTAGATAATTATTCTCTTCCTCTTTCCCTCCCTCCCTCCCTCTCTCTCTTTTTGTCTCTTTCTGTCTCTCTCTGTCTCTCTCTCTCTCATTGCCAGACATTATAATTCTGATTATCTTTTCCCTCTTGGTCATATTTAATTCACCTCCGAGGCAATTGTTGATTACTTATATGAACTCTTCCCTTGCTTCTTGTATGTCAACTCTCGTTTTTTTTCACATTGTTCTCCATACACCGATCAGTTGTGCCTGTTTTCTCTTTCTTATACTTCTCTTTGTCTTCTATTATTTCACCTATGCTTAAGCAATTGCATATACAGTTTAAAATAGTTTTCTCCTTCTTTCCCTTAAATCTTTTCTTCTTCAAGCCTTCGTTAGCAGAATATAGGATAGAGGAGTCCAGTTTTTCTCTCTACATGTTCTCATCTGAATCTATAATAAGTCTGCATGATTGCACTACTTTGTCTATAATATTAGCTGAGGAATTTAGGACACATCTTTTTAATTAAATTAAAATTTTAATTAACTAATTCCAAATATTCTTTAAAAATTGAATTTTAAAAATCAGATGAGTATGTTGGAAAAGTTGTATTTTCAATTTCTAAGTACACTGCTTAGAACTTTCTCCATACCCCAGGAAAATCCTTAATATTCACTAGGTTTACAGAGTCAGAACTGCAGAGAGGACAGAGGTGAAAAAAGAAATAAAATAAAAAAGGGAGGGAAGAATAATGGTATGCAAAATAATAAAAGAAAGAGAAGGAAAAAAATAAAAAATATGAAAATAGAATAAAGAGGAAAATTAGGGTTGGGAAAAGTCTGAAGAAAAACTACTGCTGAGATTGAAATCTGTCTTCCAGAGACTTCCTGTTTTCTAAACAGCATGATCATGTGTGGGTTAGCTGGCTTGCAAGTTACCATTTGCAAAGAAGCACCATGCCTTTAAAACTGTGAAACCAAAAACTTCATTATTTTTCTAAGAAACATTTGATTATAGGCAATCTAAATTAGTATATATATGATGACAAATGGGTATTAAAATGTAAATAGGAGGTTACAGACAAACACTGTAGAATTGAGATGTTTATCCACAGTCTTAGACATGAAATAACAAACGAGTAACTGAATCAAACAATAAATTATTACGAATAGGGAAACATCTCATTTTGAAAAGAAAATACCTTAAATCAGTGGAACTCTGCTGGTAAATGATATAATAGAGGATTGATGTCTGCAATGACCAGTAAAATGCTGGTTTCCTCTTCAGGAGGTATATGAGTGTGGGAAAATTCAGGTGCAATCTGATTGAAGATCAGTGAAATAATCTGGGCATGATACGATTCTTACAAACGAACCTTACGTTTCTCTTGTAGCTAGAGAGTAACATTTCCCTTGAGGGGATTTTGATCTCTGATGGGATATTTAATCAAGGATGGCAGTGATCAGCATGACCATGATAGCAAACCATTTCTTCCTATGAATCCCTAATCACAAAGTCTGCATCAAGAAGCATGCCTTTTAAAAATAATAACAGCCACAACCATCTGTGTAGTGGTTTATATTGGCTTCAAAAGTGCATCATCAAACATTTACTGGCAGACGAGAATACTTTATAAGCTTTTATTTAAAAGTAACTGTGAAGTGAATTTAAAAAGTGCTTCCATACTCAATGTTTAAATTAGAATGTATCTTCCAATTTATGGGGCTATTCTTTGTTTCAAAAATCATAGTCATCGTATTTGTCATCCTCATATTTCAAAAATTATATAGAAAGAATTATAATTTAAATTGTTTTTCTCTAAAATATGACTCAAGATGGAAATTGAAATGTTGAAATTTATACCTGTCACTTTCTCACTTAAATAATGTTTATTAGTAAGAAAATTAATGCAATCAGTCAGGAAATCAACAGAAATCTTCATAGATATCAAAAACCTTTATACTGAGCTTAACTTTATTTATAAGTATAGACTATACTTTAAGAATCTTCTAGAAATCATGTCATATGGGTATTATTACATTGTTGTCATAATTAATAATGGTTTGTATTCTTGCTAGTCACTTTTACTAGCAAATGTAATAATGCCTCATAAATAAGAACAGCTTGCTGCGAAGGTTAAAGACAGGTTTGCTTGGGATACTGCCACCTTCAGGAAATTTTATCTTATGATAATTTGTATATATGTGGTTGGGGAATATCCTGCTTAAGGGACGTTAGAAATTTTTTGTACTAAATTATTATTTTTTTATTTGATAATGAATAGTTGACTAGTACTGTTAATAGTAAAAAATTCTGTCCTGGAAAACATTTTAAATAGGCTATTTTCTTTCCATTAAGAATCAAAATTTTTACTTGTGAAGATATGATGTGAATTTTATACATTTAAAAATATTATCCCTCAATTAGCAAAATACATTCATTATCACAAGTAATTTGATAAATAACTAAACAATATTTCTGCTTAAAAGAGATTAAATAAAGTCATTTACTTACAATTTCTTATGGCTATTAATATAGTTGTGCTTAACTAAGCCCACAATGTGTGCACAAAAGAATTATATTTCCTTAAAAAATAATTTTCACTTAATATTGGGTTGAAATATTACTGTACAAGGTCATAGCTCATTACAAATGCAAATCTACCTAAAAATAAGAATTTAAAGAATTTTGCAATTGACGATAAGCTTCTCAATTTCCTCAATTCTCATCATGCTCTGAAAACTAACATCATAGGAAAATAATAATTAAAAGCATTTCTTCACTTGTCTTTCTATATATAGTAACATTCATGTTTCTATAGAAGTAACATTCTTCCAAAACATACATAACTATAGAAGAGGTATTAGCTTAATAGAATGTTTTTCGCAAGAGAAAAATGTTTATTTTAACCATATTATACAATAATTACATAAAATTAATCATTTCTTTCCATTCTACCTCTAAATCCTCCCTCCACACCTCTTTTCAGCATCTTTTTATGCAGTGAATGAGGGAGCATGACTTTATCTACAAATCCTTTCATCACTGGGAAAGTTTGAATTCCTTACATTTGTCAATTTGCTGAATTAAAGGTTTGTATTATTTGTAGCTTAGGTGTTAATTTCTCTGATTATAATGAAATTAAGACTTTTAAGACTATTTTTTTGGCTATTTGTATTTTTCCAATGAACTCTTCAATCTGAAGGAGCTCAGAAGCTGCTCAATGAGAGACAGCTGGTGTGATTTTGAGTAGGAATCATCTCACTTTCTGTGTCCAAGTCTGCTCCTTTGTGAAATTGCACAAATATTTTTCCTGGAGTTGCCGTGATGTTTACATGAAAATCACACATAAATGTGACTGTTATCAGAAGGCAATATTAGCTAAACATGTAAAAAAAAAAAAAGCCAAACTATTTTGTTGGACTATGCCACATTTTTATGTCAGATATTAGGATCTCATTTATTAGAATTTAGTCTCTCCATCGCATTGCTCTTACATCGTCTGAGTATTTATTTCATTGCAATTGAGACACTTAAGAGCATTTACCTATGTATAACAATTTACCCCTGCTCTTAGGGAAAGATCAACAAGGAAATAGAGACTACGGACTTACATTTAAGAAGGCAGCAAAGGAGTTGGCATCCAGGTCTGGAAGTAAGCTCTTGATGTGGATCTTGGCTTCTTTACTTACTTATTGCATACCTTGAGGAAGTTACCTAAACTCTCAAAACCTTGATTTCTCACCTACAAAATGAAGAAAATAATTACTGTTTCCGTTTGTAGTGGTTGATGAGATGAGGAATGTGAAATTCTTAGCATATTGTCTAGCGCATGGAAAACTCAAAACAAATGTGTCTACAGTTATCTACATTCGTTCGGTTAGTTATAGAAACATAGGTTTTCTGGCAGTCTTGTTCTGTGCATGGTCTTCAACCAAACTTTAAACTCGACAGATTACATCTATTTAAGGCTTATCCCTGTTTCATTTGGCCAGTTATTTTTTGTAAGTGTTAATACTTTCTAAAGACAGAACCCATGTGTACACATGCACACACACACACACACACACACACACACACACACGCACACACACCTTTTGATTGAGTAGAGACAGTTCAGTTTTTAAGACAATCTGAATGTTTCCACTTAATTCTTTACTCATAAGATAATCCTTTTCATAAGAGAATAGAAACCCAAAGTGCCATTTCCAGTGGATCACATTCTAGAAACACTTGGCAATTTAAAATAAAGATATGCGAGGTCTGACAATTAGGTTTGCGAACCACCCTAGAAAAAGTGCTACATACCTCATTGCTGAATATCACTACGGTCACCTTCGAAGTATTCCCCTTGGGAAACTATGCACTGATGCCAGCGCCTGATCCACCTGTCAAAGCAATTTTGCAACTCTTTTTCTGGAACAACTATCAGAGCTGTCATTATTTATTGAGATCTGACAATTAAGTTCGCAAACATGTCACCGTGTACTTACATTGGCAACACTGTACAAATAACTATATTGGAACACTCTCCCTACTCACCTGATCTGGCCCCCAGTGACTTTTTTCTTTACTCGAAGATAAAAGAAATATTGAAAGGAAGACATTTGATGACATTCGGGACATCAAAGGTGATACAATAACACCTCTGATTGCCATTCCTGAAAAAGAGTTCCAAAATTGCTTTAATAGGTGGACTATGCACTGGCGTTGCTGCAAAGCTTCCCCAAGGGGAGTGCTTTGAAGATGACCACAATGATATTCAGCAATGAGGTATGTAGCATTTTTTCTAGAATAAATTCACAAACTGAATTATAAGAATATATATAATTAGACACACACATACATATACATATATACTTTTTAAGTGAAAAATTTCTCAAGGGGAAAGGACAAATTGATAGATACAAGAACCTAAATGCCTTCTATTCATTACTTTGCATTTTCTTTAAAAAAACCAAAAAGTCTTGATTGCCTACAAGGTTTGAAGGATATTTTAGATCTGTTTCCATCTCATTTGTTGTGCCTGTTTTGGGGTTGCGTTTGTATGTGTCCCTGAGTATATTTTTGTTTAAGAACAGTGCTATTCCATCAAATGATTTCTTATGGAATCAATCATAAAGTTATTCAAAGGAATTGTAAAATGCAACTGATTTTTGTATGGTTATCTTGTACCCTTGACCTTGCTAAGTTTTTTAATACTTAGAGGAATTTTTTTCTAAATGTATTTGGTTTTAAAACATGTAATCATGCCACTTTTGAAAAAAGGTCATTTTACTTTTCATTTTCCATATTTTAGGGTTTCTATTTCTCTAAAACATTGTTAATTGCAAAAGAAACCAGACACAGAAGAGTATACAGTTTGCAATCTCATTTGTATTAACTTCATGCAAAACTAATATGTGGTGATAGAAATCAGAAAAGAAGTTACCTCTAGGGCAGGGGAGGGCCCTTGAGTAGAAAGGGGCCTGGAGGGGTTTTCTGGGATGATAGATGAGGTCTATGTCTTTTTTTTTTTTTTTTTGTGAGTTGGAGTCTCACTCTGTCGCCCAGGCTGGAGTGCAGTGGCACACTCAAGGCCATGCCAGTGTCGACTTGCTGGGCTCCCATGATCCTTCTGCCTCAAGTAGCCGGAACTACAGGTGCGTGCTATCACGCCCGGCTAATTTTTTGCTTTATTGTAGAGACAAGGTCTCGCCAAGTTGCCCCGGCTGGTCTTGAACCTGTGGGCTCAGGCAATCCACTTGCCTCGGCCTCCCAAAGTGCTGGGATTACAGGCTGAGCCACCAAGCCTGGTCGCATTCTATAACTTGATCCAGGTATTGGTCACCTGAGGATATACAAATATCAAAATTCATTGAGCCATACAACTAAGATTTGTACATTCTCCTCTAGGTAAATTATATTTTTGCTTCCTTATTCATTTTTTTTTCGACGGGGGAGGTAATGGTATGGTAAAGATGATGTCAGAATCCTCCACGTAGTTCTGTTTTGGCTCAGGGCTCTGCCCTTGACTGCTAACAACTGGGATTGCAACCCAAGATCTAAACCACAAAGCTCCCTGAAGGCTGCTACAAAGGTTTGCATCAAGGTTTTAGATGATTAAAAATTCAGTAACCAGAGGAAGAGGGAGAAATGATCACTTTTACTGAAATAATTGGGTTTGACTTCTTTTTATTTGAAATCTTTCTCAATATCAGGTGTTGAAAATAAAAAACATGATTATATGATTATATAGCTCAATCCTCATGTCTGTAATCCCAGCACTTTGGGAAGCAGAGGCAGGAGATTGCTTGTGTGGCCAGGAATTTGAGACTAATCAGAGCAACATAGCGAGACCCTGACTGCACAAAATATGAAATAATAAGCCGGGAATGGCCAGGCTCGGTGACTCAGTCTGTAATCCCAGCACTTTGGGAGGCCGAAGCTAGTGGATTACCTGAGACCGCAGGTTCGAGACCCATTCGGGCAACTTGGCGAGCCCGCGTCTCTCCAATAAAATAAAAAAATAGCCAGGCGAGATAGCACGCCTGTAGTTCCGGCTACTTGGAAGGCTGAGGCCGAAGACTCGCCAGAGCCCAGTAGGTCAACGTTGTGATGGCCGGGAGTGTGCCACTGCACTCCAGGCTGGGCAACAGAGTGAGACTCCAGCCCCTAAATAAATAAATAAATAAATAAATAAATAAAATAAGCCGGGAATGGTGGCACATGCCTGTAGTCCCAGCGACTCAGGAGGCTGAAGTGGAAGAATTACTGGAGCACAAGAATTTGAGGCTGCATTGCATTCCAGTCTGGGTGGCAGAGCAAAACCCTATCTCCAAAAAAAAAAAAATACGGTTAGTGCTTTTAAAATTTAAGACATTATATAGTGATATAAAATAGCTCCTTTTTGGCAATTCATATTAATAGGAAATTATAAGATTCCAATGCACCCTTACTTTACAACTGTAATATGACTTACATACAGTTGCTATATTCATTTGTGAGTGATTAAGTAGGCTGGAAAACATTTTAAAATTATGTATGTTTATAAATATAGAACACCTGTGTAAAGTTGAATAAAATGGATACTCAAAATAGATCAGTGGGTAACTTCTTTTCTCAGAGGAGCAAAGCATGTCAAAGAACTGAAACAAGTGTGAGTTACTTTAGTTAAACATTAAGTTGAGTCTGAGGGACCAGACCCTGATAAGAGAAGAATGTGGATCTGGTTTTCAGAGTGAGAAATGTTAAGGAGGTGCAGTTGGCTTTGTAAATAGCAACCATGATGAGACACAGAAAAACAGTCATGGGCTAAAGCACAATGCCAGACACCATTTGCTTCAGTCTTCTTTTATTTATATTCAAATTTCCAGAAGCACCAGCTTTAAAAATAATTAAATGAATAGGCTCATTCAATCTTTTAAGGTGCGATAAATAAGGCTTTTAAAATTCTTGTGAAAATATCTGTTAGGCACATGGATATAAATTTGAATGAAGAATGAGTCACAGTCCTCTTTCTTTACCTCCGTAGACACACTATGCTTTAAAGGGAGTGTGGCCCCCTCATCCTCCTGGCTCTGGGCATGTAGTCATCCTTGTGTTGGTCACCCAGAATTGTCTCAAGGATTCTTATGTTGAAACTTGAGACTGGAGGGTCTCTGAAAGCCTAGGAACAGAGACTTTGAAAATGCTCCTATCTGGTCTGAGAAATCTCTTAAAGGTGATGGGCCCTTTTGGGCATTACTGTTCCTTGTCTCTGTGGAATCCATTTAACAGGAAACTGGGTGAAGGGAGGGGCAGGAGTCTGGCTGATCACAGATTTTTAGAACTTTTGATTTGGGTAGAGGATATGGTCATACTGTATTTTATCAAGAATTTGAGGCTTCTGGGTTCAGGAAACACGCCTGAGTGCCATGGTTTGTACTGGAGATTTCTTATTTTGTTCTAGAAATCCAGAAATATTTGGAGATTTCTTATTTTGTTCTAGAAATCTTTCTGGAATTTTGAGGCATATAATTCAGGGGACTCAGAAAACCTGTTTGGACTCCTGACTAACCAGATCAGACTTAAATCTAGATCTCCCAGTTGCTGGCTCATAGTCTTAAAACATTCAATATATTTTAAAATAAAATGACAAGGTGTATTAGAAAAATTAGCATATTTCATGTCCAATCCCCACCCATCCCCAACTCTCACGTACTAAAGACATTCATTTTAAGTTCCATTTCTTCTGGAATTTGTTCCATATTGTTAAATGTACTTATGGTGCCTTCTCTTTACTTTAAAATTTAAGATATAATCTATCAAATTCCTTCTATGAAAGATGGGACTATACTCTTTAAAACCAACAAACAAAAAAATCTCTGCTTCACACAGACATTTCTCTTGCCACTCACTCTCCTAAGTCAGTTATCTCCTAATTCTTGGCAAGAAAAACTTTTTAGTGCTTACTTTTCTGATACATAGGTATTGTTCACAGCCAAACCACATGGCAACTATGATTAAATACCCTTTTTTGTGAAATCTTCTCTCTCTATTTGGAGTTAGTTAACAATTGTCATGTTGCTTGGATTTACACATATCTTTCATAAGTTATTTCCAATATTTTCAGAACTCTGAAAACTTAGGTAATCACTCACTTGGGTTTTTAATTTGTTTAATTGCTAGTTGGTTTGATTTCTTTCTTTTTCCCTCCCCCCCTTCTTCTCCTCCTCCTTCTTCATCTCCTCCTCTTCCTCCTCCTTTTTCTTCTCCTCCCCTCCCTCCTCCTCCTTCTCTCTTTCTTTCAGCTTCCCTTCCGAGGTACTCTATCTCTCAGCTTCTGTTTGGTCTGGTTGCTTTTCTTATCTCAGCAGTCCCCAGCCTTTTTGGCATCAGGAACTAATTCTACAGAAGGCAACTTCTATCCATGGATAGAAATATGGGGGGTAGGAATGGGTTAGTTTGATGATGATTCATGTGCATTGCATTTATTGTACACTTTATTTCAATTATTATTACATTGTAATATATAATTAAATAAGTGCACAACTCACCATAATGCAGAATCCATGGGAGCCCTGATCTTGTTTTCCTGCAACAAGACTGTCCCATCTGGGGGTGATGGGAGACAGTGACATTCGAAGTGTGTTGCTTATGTCCAGTCTACTGCATAATCTCATTTTGGTTGCTGTCACTGCAGAAAACCCTGCTTCACAAAGATAAGATGGTGGAAATGGAAGCAGGCTTTTCAGTGCTGATGTGACAGGAAGCAGAGCTCAGGCGGTAATGCTAGCAATGGGGAGCAGCTGTAAACACAGATGAAAGTTCCCTCACATGCTGTGCGGCCAGGTTCATAACAGACCAGGACTGGTACTGGCTCATGGCCCAGGAGTTGGGGACCCCTGCCTTATCTGATTAGTCCGAGGACTCTCAAGCATTCCTGTCCTTAGATTTTTCATTGCTGTCTCCTTGTGCAATCGCCAGCTGCCCAGATTCCGTGGATTTTGTTTTCTTGACTTATTCCCTTGTTCTGAGAGAGCAGCTTCTGAGAACATGTGCGTTGAAAGTAATTATTTTAGCTGGGCTTGGTGGCTCAGCCTGTAATCCCAGCACTTTGAGAGGCTGAGGTGAGTGGATTGCCTGAGCCTGTGGGTTCGAGACCTGTCTGGGCAACTTGGTGAGACCTCATCTCTACAATAAATCAAAAACTAGCCGGGCATGGTAGCACGCACCTGTAGTTCCAGCTTCTTGGAAAACTGAGGCGGAAGGATTGCCGGAGCCCAGCAGGTCGAGGCTGCAGTGGCCGGCAGCGGCCGCTGCACTCCAGTCTGGGTGACAGAGTGAGATTCCAATTCAAAAAAAAAAAAAAAGAAAAGAAAGTAATTATTTTGAAATTTGACATATAAAAATGTTTTTATTTTACTCTCACACTTGCGTTTTGACTAGATGCCAAATTCTAAGTTAGTAATTAATTTCCCTCAAATTTTTAAACACATTGCTCTTTTATCTTCTAGCATCCTAGATTGCTGTGGAAAATTGTGTCATTTAGTGGGATTTTTGTCACAGAAAATACATATTTGTGTTCAATGCCCAATATTTAATCTTCTTTATTTTATCATGCTGATTTCCTGTTCCCTCGAATATTTTCTACTTGCTGAAGCATGCTTGATTGTTTTTTAATGCCAAGAGGTAACACACTGATTTGTGCTTTCAGTGAGATATAATGTAAATAATAACTTTTTAAAACTAAAAACAAATTTTGATAGAGGAAAGTCATAGCTCAATTGAAACAGGAAGTTAACGAATCAAGAGAGTTCTAGAAAACGTACACAGAATTCTGGAGTTACTAAAGTACTTTATAGATATTCTATTTGAATAGCTACTTATTCATCTATGCTTTTTAATTTCAACATTACTTTCTGAATGTATGAAACTCAAATTTCTTAAATATTAGTGATAAACTTACATGTTATGGAAATAGTTCCATTGTAAAATTTTTAATTATGTTTCACCCTGTGAAACATAATTTTCAACAATACATTTTTAGCATTTAAAACACATCCTTTAAGTATATGCTTGTATTTTATAATTGCTTATATATTCAGCTGGCTTAAATCTAATCACCATCAGATTGAACCAAAAGAGTTACAACTTCTGGTAAGCCTGGCAATTTTTATCACTGTGTCAAGTGTATTTACATTTATGGAACCTGGACTTACTTCACTTAGTTTTGAACAATGATGAAATTAAATGAAATGAGATGAAGAAAATTCTACTTATTAGAAATTCTTTGTGGAACAGAATTGGACTGTGGAGAAAAACAACTTAGATACTTCAGGTTGAATGCACCCAAAATCAAACCTTAATGTTGGTAATGAGAGTAAAACAATTGTTAATGTAAAAGGGTAAAAATAGAGAAAAAGTAGACAATTGTAATTGTGTTTTAGATGCTAAAAAATTAAGTGACCAAGTGGAATTTGAATAAGTAGACTCTTGAGAGTTGGAACCAGAAGGAGATGTATTCATGTCTGAAAATCTAAAAGGCCTCAAGGATTGGAGACATTCAGAAGAGGAAAACAGGGTTGAGAGTCATTATTTGCTGCAGTTAGCGTCCTGTTTTCCAAATTGTGCACAGTTGATGGTTGCCCTTTCTTTGCCCAAGAAGATTAGAAGGTTACTCTCTGGAGAGAGAGATTCAACTAGAGAGACTCTGAGCTTGCAATCACCTCCATGTTGAAAAACGGGGGTTAAGTAAATACCCATATTTTGAATAGTGAGACCGTGACCGGTTTTCTTCATTAGCTCAGAGATGTTGACTGGTGGGATCATTTCTTCAAGATAGGGAGATGGAAGATTCTTTTCTGGAAAAAAGTCCGGGGTACTCAAACTTAATAGCTTACCTAGATCACCAAGTAACAAGTCCATACATTGAAACCGCCTGTCCGTGCACCTAAACTTCTACTCAGCTTTTCATTGCCTTCTTAGATTCGGTGGCATCAAACTTCTCAGCAAACCTGAACACTAGAAAACAGAAGAAAATACCTTTGCAATATGTAGGGTAAATGACTGCAACTGAAACTCTATTCCTAGCTGAACTATCAGCTTAGCAGAAGGATAGAATACAGGCATCTTTAGACATTCAATGTCTGAACTTTTTTCTCTCATGTCTTTTTATAGGAAGCTAGCAAAAGATTTTATTCATCAAAATGGTATATAATCTAGAAAAGAGAATGGTGTGGTATCAGAAATCAGAAGATCCAACACAGAAGAGGAGAAAATGTCAGGATGCTGATTAAAGGAAGATCCCAGAATGACAACCAGCCTAGAGAACAACCTTTCAGATCAGAAGACAGAGGACTATAGGAAATTTTTGTCTCCAAGAAAAGATAATAGACTACTGATATGTCTGAATGATGTGCATTTCTCCTAGAGATCAGGGATGATAGTACATGTGAATCTAAGCAAATAAGCAAGCAGAGAAAAGCATGCAATGTCAAGCTACACAAACTTTAAACTCAATGAATAAAGCATATAGTATAGTTGGTTGTGTATACTATATCTAATGGCAAATTGGTTTAAATTTGAACATTGCAAAACTGGAAATTGTTTATGTGAACTTAAAAGTGTTATCAAGCTGGAAAGGAAGCAGGCTACTGCCCCTCCTTATTGACGAACTTATGTTTGTGCTCTATATGTCTGAGATTTTCTTCCTCAACATGTTTGATTGACTCACTGTTTTAATCATTCAGGTCTTTGCTTAAGCATCACTTCTTTGTTTACTCTGTCAAAAATAGCACCTGCTGTCACTTTTTTTTTTTTTTGAGTCAGAGTCTCACTTTGCCGCCCAGGCTGGAGTGCAATGGCACATCATGGCTACTGCAGCCTTGACCTGTTGAGTTGAGGAGATCCTGCCCACCTCAGCCTTCCAAGTAGCTGGAACTACAGGTGCACACCACCATGCCCACCTAATTTCTTTTAATTGTAGAGATAAATTCTTTCCTAGTTACTCAGACTGATCTTGAACCCCTGGGCTCAGGCAATCTTCTTGTCTTCTCCTCTCAAAGTACCAGGATAACAGGCATGAGCCATCATGCCCAGCCTTTTATTTATTTATTTATTTATTTTGAGACAGGGTCTCACTGTGTTGCCCGGGCTGGTCTTGAACTCCTGACCTCAGGAAATCTTCTCACCTCAGCCTCCCAAAGTGCTGAGATTATGTGCATGAGCCACTGTGCCCAGCCTGTTGTCATTTTATACTAACTTTCTCTGTTTCGTTTTCTCCATAGGCCCTATTAATTCCTAAAACGTCACTTTAAACACATTTTATATGTTATGTTTGGTCTCTGTTGTGTCACAGCATTTAAAACATCTGGCCTATACTAAGTGCTCAGTAACAACTGTGGAAAGAGGAACTCAAACATGACAAAAGGGAAAAAAAAAATCTCATTAAAAAGTGAACAAAAGTCATGAATAGACACTTCTCTAAAGAAGATATACTGGCAGCCAACAGATACATGAAAAAGTGCTCAACTTCACTAATCATCAGAGAAATGCATATCAAAACCACACTGAGATACCACCTAACCCCAGTAAGAATGGCCATCATTAATCAAACAAAAAACAACAGATACTGATGAGGATGCAGAGAATGGGAACACTTCTACACTACTGGTGGGAATGTAAACTAGTTCAACCTCTATGGAAAACAGTGTGGTGATTTCTAAAAGAACTAGAAATTGACCTTCCATATGACTTAGCAATCCCCCTACTGGGAATATACCCGGAGTAACTAAAATCATTCTACAAAAAAGATGCCTGCACACGTATGTTTATTGCAACACTATTCACAATAGCAATAACATGGCAACAACCATGCTGCCCATTGAAACTGGGCTGGATAAAAAAAAAATGTGGTACATATACATGATGGAATATTACGCAGCCATAGAGAAGGGCAAACATATGGACTTTTGCTTGGATGAATTTAGAGCCTATAATACTCAGTGATCTATCACAGAAACAAAGAACAGAGTGCCTTAGAAAGTTAGTTATAGATTTCTATTGGGCAAACATTTCCATTGGGCTTCTTGCTAAAAATATTATATACATATCTTTAGAAATTGCAAAGAGAAAAAAATCTAAAGTCAAGATTTAAGAAAACTGACTGAAATAGTGCTACATTACTCATTTTAATGTTTTTTAAGAGCCAAGGGTGTGATCTATAAGTTCCACTTTCAATCTGCAGTACTGGCAAAACAAGGGACATTGTTGCGTTGCCCTTAGGCTAAAGACAAGATCTAACCTGCTGTCTCTAGTCCAACTCAATTCTCTGATTCAGATAAACTGTGGATGAGTGAGAATGTGCTCTGCAATAAAAAGGATTCCCAGTCTGAATGGACATATATATTCCCAAGAATGAAAGAGAGAGAGAGAGAGAGAGAGAGAGAGAGAGAGAGAGAGAGAGAGAGAGACAGAGACAGAGAGAATTTTAAAATTCTAAACTAATTTAGTGTATACGCATATGTTCTTATTCAAGTATAAATATTTACTACTCTGAATTACTAATAACAATGACAAAGCTTTTGGACAAATCAATAAAGGTGATTTGTACTTCCACTCCTGGGGTCTGACTATAGCCAGGATACAAGGATCCCAGGGAAAGGTTAAGACTGACTAATTGGTGGGATAGCCAGGGTCAACCAGTGGACAACATGTGTGGACCATACAAAGAGACAGCTGGACTGGAATCCCAGAAAGAGAGAATGGACTCCAGCTATGTGTTTCTGGGTGAGTAGAAGTGTGCCAGAAGTCTGAAGACCCCAAAAGAGAAGGTGCAGTGTCCAAGAGTTCAAAGAAATGACCTGTAAACAACCAGGGGAGACATGGGCTTTATTCGGGGACTTACAGGGAAGATGGTCCAGGGGCAGGGGCTGGACATGAAAAAAACTGGCTAAAAGACCCATAGGTTATATAGCATTTTCCATAGGGCTGAGGGAGGGGTTAAGAGTGAAAAGGGTAGGGTTTCTAGTGCACAGGTGCAATGTGAGAAGGCGTTTATACATATGTGGCATGTAGACAAAATGGCTGTGATTTCTTTTCAGGGGTGAGATTTTTAGTATTATAATGAACTAAAAGTGAACTAAAGGTAACCAAGAGTTATGGGCATGCCTGATCTGGTCTGAACCAGCCTGGGGGGCTGACTGCCTCAAAGAAGGGTGCCTGAGGACACTCACTATGCACAGCTGCAAGATGTGGTCAGCAGGCAGGAGGACACTCCATCCATGGCCTCAGCATGACCAGCATGCCCAGGCCTGAGCCTAAGGGAAAGGGAACATCCTGGGTTGGCTACTCCTAGGACCCCTCCCCAGCCCCACCCCCTGCGTAGGGCCGTCTCCAGGGTGTTGTCATTGTGTGTCGCCCTACAGGTGGATCAACAGGGACTCCAGACTTTTGCATGCGCTCTGAGCACTGTCATGAAAGGGGCCTGCAGGAGCCCTGCATAGCTCTTAAAAGTCCCTGGAGAAGTACAGCCAGGATTAGAGAGAGTGAAGTGACTAACCAGCTGCAATTTCTCACCTCTCCTCCCTCTTCCTGCTTTATCTCTGACGGGGGTACAAACATCCCATAGAGATGAAGAATGTCAGACCAGAAGCCAAACCCATGAATATATGCTTAGCTAATTTTCAATCATAACACCAAGAACACATAAAGGAGAAAGGATAGTCTCATCAATAAATGGTGCTGGGAAAACCAGCTATCCACAGGCAGCAAAGAAGAGTGAACTGGACCCTTATCTCACCCCACACACAAAAGTCAACTCAAAATGGATTAAAGACTTAATCATAAGATCAGAAACCATAAATCTTGGGAAAAATGGCAAAAAAAATTCTTGACATTGGTCTTGGCAATGGTCTTTTGGATATGACTACAAAAGCACAGGCAACAACAGCAAGAATAAACAGGTGGGATTATATCAAACTACAAGACTTCTGCACAACAAAGGAAACAAACAGAAAAATGAAAAATCAGCCTATGGACTGGGAGAAAATATTTGCAAACCTGATTTCTAATGAGGGGTTAATATCCAAAAAAAGAAACTTTCCAACTCAACAGTAATAAAACCAGATAATCTGACTTTAAAATGGGCAAAGGATTTGCATAGACAGTCTCAAAGAAGACATACAGATGGCCAGCTGGTAAATGAAAAGAAAGTCAACACCACTAGTTATCAGGAAAATGCAAATCAAAATCACAGTGAGATGTTACCTCATGTCTGTTAGGATGGCTTTAATTTTTAAAAAATGATGTGTTGATAGGGATATGGAGAAAAGGGAACACTTTAACACTGTTGTGAGAATATAAATCGGCACAGCCACTATGCGAAACAATATAAAAATGTCAAAAAGCCACCATATGATCCAGAAATCCCACTACTAGGTGTATATATAAAGAAAATAAAATCAATATCTTGAAGATATTGCACTCCTAATATTCATCACAGCATTATTCTCAATAACGAAGTTAAAGAAACAACCCAAATGCCTGTCAACAAATGAATGCATAAGAAATGTTTATACCAGGGGTGTCAAAAGTATGTATACACATTTTAAGAGATGTTAAGAGATGTTTGCCTTAATCAGAAGTGTCTGGGCGCTGATGGTAACCATTCTGAGCACCTCGTGTAATTTCAGAAGTCAAACGTGACTTGCATTCATCTTACTGAGTATTGCAGTTTTAATACAGTTTTTTCCTTTCTTAAAATGTGTATACATTTTTTGGCACCCTCTGTACAGTACACCGATACATACAATGAAATGTCATCCAGCCTTAAAAAAGAAGGAAATCCTGCCATCTGTAACATGAATGAGCCTAAAGAACATTATGCTAAGTGAAATAAGTCAGGCACAGAAAGACAAATACTACATGGTGTCACTTATGTGTGGTATCAAAAATAGTCGAATCTATAGAAGCACAGAATAGAATGGTGGTCGCAAGGTGTAAGGGGGGATAGGAGAAATGGGAAGATGTTGATCAAAGGCTACAAAGTTTCAGTTATGTAAAATGAACAAATTCTAGAGAGCTGATATACAGCATAGTGACTATAGCTAAAGATACTATATTGTACACTTGAAATTTGCTAAGAGTATATAGTCTCACTAAAAGGTATGTGAAAAATGAATATGTAAATTTCCTTGATTACAGCAATCAGTTCACGATGTTTATGTAGTGTAGATACATCAAACATTGCATTGTACACCTTAAATATATTACTTTTATTTTTAAAAATTTAAAAAGGAAAAAGAAAAAAGAAGCCAATGGCACTCCTATTCTCCGAGGCACAGTTGCTAACCTGGAAAAGGAAAGAAAACTTACCTTTGAATAATTGAAAGGTTAATTCTCCTATTTGCACTTCCTCCCTCCCCTCCTGTGATACACTTATGTTTCTCGACATTTTGATTTCTATATTGGAAATGCATTTGTGCCTTACATGTCTATTCATTTAAGAGTGAGTGAGCCAGAAGTTCATGGGTTCTGCCCTTAATTTTACCTAGAGGCAGGGTGAGTTTACAGCCAGTGAATTCATTTTAAAAGGATGACGGGAGATCAAAAATTAAAGTTGTGTTTTACTGGTCTCCTTGCTTCTGCTATTTAATTTCTATGACCTATTTTCATTACAGCAATTGGTGTGACCTTTCAAAAAAAATTAACCAGATCACACTCTCACACCGTTTAAAACCTTCTAATCATAGCAGGTAGTAGAAATATCTACATTTGTAGATCCTTACAAGACCCAGCCTAGAAGTCTGACTTCATATCACTTTCCCTGTCATCCACTGTTCTCCAGTCACCCTCACTGTCAACATAGCCAGATCAGCTGGTTTTCTCTTGTCATTCAAATCTCAGTTTAGATGCTACCTCCTCTAAGAGGCCAGCCCTGACCATTCAATCAAGAGCCATGAAGTCATGCTCAATCATAGTAGCCTATTTTGCTTCTCTGCAAACTATTCACTTCTTTGTGATATTGTTATGTTTGTTTACTGGACTTCTCTATTTCCTTATAGCCACACTCTTGTATAATATCCTTGTTTGGGTGTAGGTGGGACCTAATGGCCTGATTCTCAACAATAGAACACGGCAAGGTGATAGGTTATCACTCCCACAATCAGGTTACATATATGGCAAAGGTGATAGAACACCACTCCCGTGATTAGGGTTCATTATAAATAGTTCCATTTTGATAGCCAAATGGCACTAGAGACTTTCTCTTTTGCAGTTTTGAAAAAGCAAGCCCCATGTCGTGAGAGGCCCTTGTGGAGAGAGGCTACATGATGAGGAACTGTGGGTACCTTCTAGCAGCTGAACAGAATTCTGAAGCTGCACCTGCAAGGAACTGAATACTGTCAACAACCACAAGAGCTTGGAAGAGGGCCCAAGACTCATATGAAAACTCAGGCCTGGTTTATACCTTGGTTGCAGCCTTGTGAGACTCTGATAATAATTTTAGTATTGAAGATTGAAATGCAGTAATGAGTCAATATAGTGGGGAGACAGTATGTATCATAGTGACCTTGAAGTTGAACAAACCCAGATTTCAGCACCAGATCTGGTTGGATTGTGACTCTGACCTTTTCTTCTCATCTCTTAAATGATGATAATAACACTTTATGTATGAAGTTGGTTATGGGAGGAATTAAATAATTTAAAGTCTCAAACATGGCTTATCATAGGTACTCAAGAAACTGTAGTTGTAAGACAAGTTCCACCTACTTTTTAAAAAGAATTATTCCTAATATCCTCACAGAAATCATAATTATCACTTGACCATGAAATTTTCAACACTAGTTTAATGATGATTTTGGAAATGACGAGAAGGAAGTTAGGTATGATACAAAGAAAGAAGACAACTTTTTCTGGAGTATGAGGTCAAACTTAGGATGACACCAACAAAAACCACAAACACAGTACAAATTCAATTAAGATTTTAAACAATATAAGAATTTAAAATCTATCATTAAAAATAGATAATATTTATTAGGAACTTGTAATATGGTAGGCACTCTGCTGAGTGCTTCCAGGGCATAATTTAATGTTTACAACAACACTGGATTTTACTGCTGATTTTACAAGTGAAAAACTTCAAAGATTTAAAGTAGCTTGTTTCTCTCATATCTATTTTTCTTGCCCTTTTTATCTTTCTGTATTACATTCAGTGGAAGTATACAATACTATCTTTTAATTTGCTAACCTCTCTCTTTATGTCCTGTCAAGAGAATATCTTATCTTTTGATTTTTAAAGATGTCATCAATGAATATAATTTGATTTTTAGGATTTCAATTTGTTCTTCTTTATAGACCCCTGTTCTTGTTTCATTTCGTGTCATAGAGAACTACATTTCCCAGGCTCTCCTGCCTTCTGGGGAAATGTGGCCAATGGGCTAATCTGTGGAATATTGGATGGAAGAAGATAGAATATTTCTCTGGTTCTCTTTTTGTTTCCAGGACATCTCTAAGAGCAGCGACTTCTCCTTGGCTCTAGCTCCCACCAGTTCTCCTCCATGATCTTAGTGCTACTGGGCGGCCATTGTTATGACTCTAGCTCCCACCAGACCTCATTTCTTGGTTCTACATCTCGCATACAGACCCTGTCATGGTTATAGCTCCTGCCAGACCTGTCTCCATGGCCTTGGCTCTCACAGGTGACCCTGCCATGGTTCTGACTCGCACTAGTCTGTGGGGCCCTGGAAGAACCATCACCTTGCTATTGTCCCTCCAGCCTTGGGGGAGGGAATTTCTTCCCATTGTTCCTGTCTCTTTAGCCTTGTGATTCTCTGATGAGCATCTCAGCTCTTTTATCATTGGAGTAACCAACTTTCTAATTAAATCTCCTTTATTTGAGAGACTTAGAGTGTTTTCTAGTTCCTAGCTTTATCCTGACTTAAATTTGAAATATAAGATTCAAACCTAAAATGTAAATAGTTTTCAAAGCCTATGCTCTTAACAACTAATCTACAACGTTATGGGGAAAAAAATCACTCACTTCAAAGCCAGAAGTATAAATATAATTTCTGCAACTATCTGTGACAAGATCACAGAATAATTAAACAGCATTTATTATATAAAATATCTGAGACTGTCAGGAATCAACACTATGTTCTCTAACAAGTTTATATTTCTTTTATAAACTTCATGCTTAATTTTCGACAATGATAACACATTTTATGTGAGAGAGCCTGGGAAATGTAGTTCTCTATGACACGAAATGAAACAAGAACAGAGGTCTATACAGAAGAACAAATTGAAATTCTAAAAATCAAATTATACTCATTGATGACATCTTTAAAATCAAAAGATAAGATATTCTCTTGACAGGACACAAAGAGAGAGGTTAGCAAATTAAAAGATAGTGCTACCACTTACATTTACAGTGTAGTTTTTGCTACTCAATGTACAACAATAATTTGATTTTCTTGAACAAAAGCATCAATATTTGAAAAGGAACTTTTCAATGCTAGAAATTTTAAATATTATTCTTCCTACTATAATATGAAAATGTAAAATTAGAAACGCTCTCAAATCAATTGATATAATTGAGCCTAATTCTTTTTTGAGATGAGGTAGGGTTTGCTAAATGAAGACTAATAAAGTAAATTTATTTCAGTGATTCAATGAAAGTGCTACAGTCAAATTGCTAAACATTTTTTAAAAACATGCTCTGGTTACTTTAGTGTCATGACGATTTCTATTTGGACTCTCAAATCTATACTGGTCTTTGATAAAGTATCCTTTTTTAAAACAACAAATTATTATCTGAAATTGCTACAAACAGTCCAGATTTTAAAAGGCAGTGCTTGAAAGACAAATTCACAGTGGCAGAATTGTTTATTTATTCTATTAAAAATAAACAATATCAACAACAATAACAAAAAACTGTACATTTTGGAAGGTGACTTTGACATAGATAAATTGATGGTATAAAAAAATAAAATTAAGACAATCAGAACTTTTTTTCTCTCTCAAAAGTCATCAATCTGGACAACCCTCTTGGGTCTCCTCCCACTGTGGGATCTTTTCTGTTCTCTCAGTAAATCCTGCTTTCAAAAAGAAAAAAAAAGTCATCAATCTCAGAAAATACTTTAAGTAAATAAGATGTATTACTATTATAATGTAAAAGATTATATAAGACACCTAAATAGTTCCAAATTAAAGTCTAAATATAAACTCAAATATAACTTGAGATTTCACATAGTACTTGCACATACTTTAAAAGTGTTTCCTAAAAACAAGTTAACAATCAAGAATAAATATGTGGATTTATTTTCACTTATTCAGTTCAACACTAACAATCTGAGGATTTACATATTTTTGCAGTTTTGAAAAATTCTCACCTACTAAATGATGGATCCTCTAGGACTATTCTTGATTCTTAACTGTTATGTCATGTATCTTCAAATTCTTTTTATCTTTCTGTATTGCATTCAGAACACTATCTTTTAATTTGCTAACTCTCTTCTTGTGTCCTGTTTAGAGAATATCTTACTTTTTGAACATTTAAAATATCATCAATGATATATATTTTGATTTTCTAATTTGTTCTTCTTTGTATACTTCTGTTCTTGTTTCATTTCACATTGTTTGGTTTCATGACTTCTTCCTTTATCAGAAATTTACAAATTTCTTTTAGGATCTTAATCTCCTGTATTTTCAAGTCACTTTCAGATTGTTCTTACATGTTCATTTTGTCTAGAATAATTTCTTTGTGATTATTGATTCTATTGTCTTTCTTACTGCTGTATTTGCTTGTGTGTTTTAGAATTTTGATTCATAAGCTCATTTTAATGTTTATTTATTCTCTCCTCCACCCCCTCCTTATTCATCCTTCTTTGCCTTCTGCAGTTTTGGGATGACTTGGACAGCTTCGGCCAGAAGTAGATTTTATGGTCATGACTTATGATGCCTGGGCTGTTGTACACATGCTGATGTAGTTACTAAGCCAGGAGGTTTAAAGTCAATTCCTGACTGAAAAAATGTGTCTGCTTTTCTCTATTCCTAGGAACTTTGGATAGGTCTTCACCGTAGGCAAGAGCTGGTTCAAGTTTTTTAGGCCTCATTTCAAAGGTCGTGGGTGTTTCCACTGCAGCTTTAAGCAATTAGCCAGGCTTTAGTATTTTACCTCAAATGAGGTGCTTCTACAAGCAAGGCATACATATCTATTATTTTGGTGTTTATCTTCAAATTTTAACACATGCGTATATCTTTATTTATTTATTTATTTACTTACTTACTTACTTATTTTTTGAGTTGGAGTTCCACTCCATCGCCCAGACTGGAGTGCAGTGGCACGCTTCCAGCTACCGCAGCCTCGACCTGCTGGGCTTAGGTGATCCTTCCGTCTCAGCCTTCCAAGTAGCTGGAACTACAGGCACGAGAACCACACCTGGCTAATTTTTTATTTATTGTAGAGACGAGGTCTCACCAAGTTGCCCAGGTGGGTCTCGAACCCACGGACTCAGGCAATCCATTCACCTCGGCCTCCCAAAATGCTGGAATTACAGGCTGAGCCACCAAGCCCGGTGTATATCTTTTTTCTAAGCAAATCTAAAGTCATCTTGCATTTTTATCCTTCTCCAAAATAAGGCCGGGATTTTACTACACCTCAACTATCCATTCAACAATGTCCCTATGGCTGACTACAGTTATATATTTTCAAAGCATATTAATCATGTATTTTTATGTTCCTTTTTAAAAAACATACTTTATATGTGTTAGGAACATGGTAGTGATGTATGGCAGTTTTAAAACAACTACTTATATTACTATCTTAATGGTCGTCTAATTCTTTACAATTATGATTGCTGAGTTAAAGAGTATAAAAATGATTGTCACATTTCTATTGGTCTGGCTTAGAGATTGCTGGAGATTTTAGTATTTCACGTCAAGTGGAATGGACTCTAAAACACAAGGTATTTATTTTTAAAATACTATTAGTACTTTTAAATATAATGAAAGGAAATAGTCAAAAAATTCACTACCTATTTCTCTTTTCCTTAATATAACTAATTTGGCTTATACACAAATATACTTGGCAAATTAGTGATGGCCCTTCAGTATGTTCCTATTGGAAAACTATACAATTATTATACATTGTTGCCATATCGCAAAGTATTTTAGGACTCTTCTGGAATTATTTTCAAAGCCTGAATCAAAGTTTCTGGAAACAAATCTCTGTCTTTTAAGGTGGATTTGACTGTTATCAATGACCATAAGTTGTTCAGAAACAAGTTTCTGAATGCATTCTATTATTTAAGTTGGGGACTGCATTATACATCATAAGCAGACATTTTAGAATTAAAATTGTAGAGCAGTGAGTCTTTTTGTGGCTTTTAAGTTGGGTCTACAAATAGTTTAAAAAGCAATATTTCAAAATGTTCTACACTAGTTTTTCAGCTTTCTAAAGCAGTTACTTTGATGCAAATGTTCATTTAAATAGTAGATCCTGGTATATTTCTGAAAGAAGTTTATAAAAGTATCTGATAGTTTTATCTTAAGAAGTGAAAATAAATCTTCAAATAGAATGCTTGGGTTCGACTCTGTACATCTTCTATGAAATGACTTTGGTTCTTGAACAAACAACTTCACCTGCCTGTATTCAAGTTCCCTCTTGTCAAATGGTAGTTGGTGGTGGACAGTCAGAACGTGGACTGGGAAAAGAAATCCAAATTATCTCTAGTGATATAATTATGACACTTATATCCTTTAATATATTCCAAAGCAGTTACCGCCATTCTTTGATTTTTGCTTTTCTAGGTTATTTAACCTAGACTTTATAGTTTTTATGGTCATTTATAGTATCTTATATTTTTGTATTAGATATCATTTTCCCAACCATTAATTATTTGTCGGTACTTGTGCTCTTTATAATGTCTTCAATTCATGTTAAAGTCCAATGAATTAAACTGGATGCTAAGACACCTAATATAGCAGAGATTGACCTTCAGGCTTTTGTCTGGCATTTTAAAATATTTTCCAGAGTCTTAACTTGCTCATGAGATTATTTTGCTAAATCATTCATCATGTGGAAAACCTTTCCCCTTCTAAAGTCATCTTGCATTTTTATCCTTCTCCAAAATAAGGCCAGGATTTTACTACACCTCAACCGTCCATTCAACAATGTCCCTATGGCTGACTACAATTATATATTTTCAAAGCACATTAATCATATATTTAGAGTCACATCATCATACATCTCCTGAGATGTGGTGTCATTTCTTTGATTTATATTTCAGAAATGATGCTTTTTTTCTTTAATAAATAGTAAAATATCACATTTCACAATAGGAAGAAAAACAAAAATATAAAAAAGGGGCAACCCTTTTTTTGGACCTTTCCAGTAATAAGAGTAACATCACCCTTCGAGTCAGATTCATTATAGGAATTAATGGGATGCAGTTAATGTCCATGTCTAGTCAGTGAATTGAATATGGAATCGATAATGAGAAATCAATTTGAGAAAGATAATAAGTTAATGAAAAGTTAATATTAAATACTATTAAGTTTTAGATTTTAGGAAAGTTGGTGAACTAGCAGTCATCTCAAAATTCTAGGGGAAAAAATGCTTTCTTTGATTAAATGTATGTGGGATCTTATTTAGTGTCTAAAGAAAGATATTAATGATTGATAAAAACTGATTTTTTTCCCACAGTCATTTATTGGGGGTTCATTTTTTAAACAGTATTTTAAAAATCTCTTGTGAGAAAAATAAGGCAAAACAATAGTCTGGGACGTGAGTGACCTTGGTTTTACTTTATTGATACGGCCCCTTCAATCCTAGAGTTGCAGCTCCTAATTTTCTGCTGCCAGCTACTGAAACAGATCACCCAAGACAACAGGAACTATCCTGGGGCTTCACGCATCAATGACTTGTGAAAAGGACAGACAGGAATAGAGAAAACGATGTCCGCATTTCTGAAGAAATTTAAAGACAAATTTTAAGATTTCTTAGGCCTGGCTCCGTAGCTCAGCCTGTAATCCCATCACTTTGGGAGGCTGAGGCGAGTGGATTGCCTGAACCCGTGGGTTCGAGACCAGCCCGGGCAACTTGGCGAGCGCTAATCTCTACAATAAAATAAAAAATTAGCCGGGCGTGGTAGCACGCGCCTGTGGTTCCGGCTACTTAGAAGGCTGAGGCAGAAGGATCGCCGGAGCACAGCAGGTCGAGGCTGCGGTGGCAGGGAGCATGCCACTGCACTCCAGTTGGCAACAGAGTGAAACTCCAACTCAAACAAACAAACAAACAAAACACTTCTTAGATTTCCTTCCAGCTGGTGATAGCAAGGAAACGACTTATAGTTGAGATTTTTAGACTGTAGAATTTCCTGTCAATACAGAATTCTAATTTTGACCAATTGACCCCTACGTTTTTGGAAAAAAAAAAAAAAGTTTATACTCTGCCTGGGTTTTACCATTTTCAAATTTCTTTAATTTATAACCAAAAACTCACCTATAAATAGTCATGCTTCAATTAGAATAACTAATTCTGACCTCAGTTGGGAGGAATTGAAGAAAATGCCTTTAAGTAAGTTTTGCTGTTTACCAGGGTTTATCTTGTGCCCAAGTAGGAAAATTGGACTTCTACTTTGTTCCCACGGTAATGCAACCTCATTTTTTTCTTTCTTTTCTTTTTTTTTTTTTTGCTTTCTTTCTTCTTGGAGCCACCCCACTCCATACATTTCACTCTAAATTTCACTATCATAATGGTATATATATATATATATATATATACACCCAGACTGGAGTGCAGTGGCCGCTCCCGGTCACCGCAACCTCTACCTGCTGGGCTCTGGCGATCCTTCCGCCTCAGCCTTCCAAGTAGCCAGAGTTACAGGCATGTGCTACCCCGCCCGGCTGATTTTTTGATTTATTGTAGAGATGAGGTCTCGCTGCCCAGGTGGATCTTGAACCCGTGGGCTCAGGCAACCCACTCACCTCAGCCTCCCAAAGTGCTGGGATTACAGGCTGAGCCACCGTGCCGGCTAAAGTGTTGTTTATATATATCTTCTCATAGTTCTGACTTCACTGATGAAGAGGCATCATCCTAATAAAGTTGATAATAGTGTGGTATTATGGCTCATTTTATGTGTCAATCTGACTGGGTCCTAGGGCACCCAGATATTTGGTGAAACATCATTCTGGGTGTTTCTGTGAGAGTGTTTTTGGGTAAGAATACTATTTGAATTGGTCAACTGGGTAAAGCAGATTGCCCATCCTAATGTGGGAGGGCCTCATCCAATCAGCTGAAGGCCTGAATAAAACAAAAAGGCTGATTCTCCGTAAGTAGGAGGGAAGTCCTCCTGCTTGACAGATTTTGAATTGGGACATCAGCTTTTTTTCCCCTGTCTTGACCTCAAACAGAAACATTGGCTCTTCTTGGGTCGCAAGCCTGCTGGCTTTAAGACTGGAACGACACCATCAGCTCTGTAGGGCTTTAGCTGCCGACTAACCTGCAGATCTTGGGACTTGCCCACCTCCATAATTGCATCAGCCAGTTCCTTATAATAAATCTCCTTGGAAGAGATCTCCCTGGAAACCCCTTGACGAGTACAAGTGACTTAGTTTCAGATATACATTTTTGTCAAACAACCATGACTTTGATTTCTAATTCCATAGCATCTCCTTGCAAGCTCATGTATGTTCACATACATACCACATGTGCATGTATAAACTTGATGTTTACAGTCAAGAATGAACAACTATATGGTTCATTAGTTGTGCTTTAAAAAAATTTATATTTATGAGTTATCACTCAGTAGTAATTGGAATAATCTATACTACATCCAAGTATCTATAACATCCAAGAGAAAGCAGAAATGGGATAATGTACCAAAGATGTACTGTTATTTATTATTATTATTATTATTATCATTATCATCATCATCATCATCAGTTTATCTATAGTGTTTATTTCTTAGGTGGTATGATTTGAATGAGAAACAAAGTCATTAGAACTATTTGTAGTAATTTGCATACTGTTGGAGATTTCTATCAATATTTGTTGCTCAGGCTGGTCTCAAACTCCTAACTTCAAGCAATCCTCCCCCTTTGGCCTCCTAAAGTGCTGAGATTACAGGTGCAAACCCCCATGCCCCACCCTCCATCAATATTTTTTTAAAATAGTTGCTCATTTGTAATGCATTGGTCATACTGATATAGAATATTTAGAGTATGTCAAAGTGCTAATCAGATTATTTAACATTTTAATTAATATTTTATATTATTTTATTTTATTTTTTGAGTTGGAGTCTTACTCTGTCACCCAGGTTGGAATGCAGTGGCACACTCACGGCCACTCCAGCATCGACCTGCTGGGATCCAGTGATCCTTCTACCTCAGCCTTCCAAGTAGCCAGAACTACAGGCATGGGGTACCACTCCCAGCTTATTTTTTATTTTATTGTAGAGACGAGGTATCGGCAAGTTGCCTGGGCTGGTCTCGAACCCGCGGGCTTAGGCAATCCACTTGCCTCGGCATCCCAAAGTGCTGTGATTACAGGCTGAGCCACCAAGCCCGGCCTAATTACATATGTTTTATTCTGTAGGGATGAGTGTAAAATATCTGTGTTTAAAAATTAGGAAAACAATAACAGTAGTTGACACCTACACACTTCCCCTTATCCATATTATTATATGCGAATACAGGAGTGTTTAACGGGGTGAAGCAGAAGGAAATAAGCTTAGAAATGTGCATCACCACTATTGCACAATAGTTATGAATGCTCATAGAATTTGATGTGTCTCTTATGACAGGAGGTCTGAGGGCATCCTTTGTTGTGCCAGCTCTTTATGGGATGGGAAACAGTGAGAAAGGAATCTAAAATGTTTGGCTTCTCAGAGCTCACTGGGAAGAAACTATCTCGAGAATGTGAGGTCATTTCTTACCTGAAGGGTTGATTTATCTCCACACCCATGAAATGTCATTTTCTCTGCTGACACCACCAATTTAAATTTATTTTGTGTGTGATGTAGACAGATGTCTGCTAGGAGCTGGACTAAGGCAATTAACGCTTTGAGGGTGGTGGTTCTAATACCTAAGTGGTAGTTAACAGCTTTGACTTATGGTGCTAGCTTTACCAATGCTTAGGTCCTTCAGAACTTAACTAGTATTGGGTACACGGGCTTATTTCCTAGAACTTTTTAAAAATCATGAGCAAGAAAAAAAATTCAGTGTTCCTAAACTGACTTGTCTTAAAGATGACTAAATTAATTGAGCATAGAGCTATTTCTTTCCCAAGAAAAGGATAATGAAGTAAATTGTTAATGCATCTCCCTCCATTCCATAGTCTATAAATTTTCTGAGGGAATTAGTTTTGTGGAATATTTCCAAATGGCTTAATTCTCATTTTTCACCACTCCTTAAAGCATTAAAGATCAGGCAATAGTTCCACTGAGAAATATTTAAAATCATAATGAACTGCAAATTTTATATATTATTACACCTGCAAAAATTTAAGACCTTTTTGGAATTTAATTGAAAAAGCCTGCTCCTTTCACACAACGCTTTGGTCTGTTTCCTTCTGGGGCTACCAGGCAAGGCATATTCCAGGGAGCCGTCTTCCAGCTTTCCTGCCTGTGTGTCTTGAAGAAAAATCCTCTCAGCTAAGCTCCTATGCTAATAAGCACCTCTTCTAATTCTTGTAGGCTTTGCCTCTGGCTAATGTGACCAGGATCTTTTTAATTCTTCTTTTCTGGATATACAGGCCAAATGTAGCAGCTGAATGACCACAGCTAAGCCAAGCCCACCCTATCTATGCCACCTTTTATGGGGGGGGGGTGAGGTGACCATCTTGTCTCTACTTCCTGTTTTCTATTCCTAGCTAGACCCATTTCTGATAGATATTCCAAGTTCCATTCTGCTTGTTCAGTCCTCTAAGCTTCGTTCCTCTGAACATTTAACCTGGTACCTGTATACCACTGCCCAAGTCTAATGTAAAACACTTGTGACTGACAAATCAATAACACTTAGTTGTCCTGAGTTAATTAGTGAGCAGTACCAGTGAATTGCTTCCTTTCTTCCTTCCTTCCCTCTCTCCCTCCTCCCTTCTTTCCTTTCTTCCTTCCTTAGTTGGAGTCTCACTCTGTCGCCCAGACTGGAGTGCAGTGGCCGCTCCTGGCCACCACAACCTCGTCCTGCTGGTCTCCGGCGATCCTTCCACCTCAACCTTCCAAGTAGCCGGAACTACAGGCGCTCGCCACCACGCTCGGCTAGTGTTTGATTTGTTGTAGAGACAGGTCTCACTAACTTGCTGGGGCGGGTCCCGAACCCGCGGGCTCAGGCAATCCAGTTGCCTCGGCCTCCCAAAGTGCTGGGATTACAGGTTGAGCCACCAAGCCCGGCCCAGTGAATTGGTTTCTAAAATATTCCACAATGTAGAGAGAAGGCATAAAATTTGCTGGTGTGATGTCACCTGCATCGGCAGCAGCCTCAGGTTTCATTTTGGATGAAAAGTTTTAGATTCCAAGCATGGTGTGAAATGGAATATTTTAATGTAAGGACATTATTCCAAAATACCAACTGAACTCAAACTGAAATATTAAGAATTGGAAACTAACGCCAGGCTCAGCCTGTAATCCCGCGCTTTGGGACCGAGGTGAGTGGATTGCCTGAGCCCGTGGGTTCGAGACCCGCCTGGGCAACTTGGCGAGACCTCATCTCTACAATAAATCAAAAAATTAGCCGGCCGTGGTAGCGCGCGCCTGTAATTCCGGCTACTCGGAAGGCGGAGGCGGAAGGATCATGAGCCCAGCAGGTCGAGGCTGCGGTGGCCGGGAGCGGCCACTGCACTCCAGTCTGGATGAGACTCCAACTCCAAAAAGAAAAAAGGAAAAAGAATTGGGAACTAACAAGGTTGCATGTCGATAGGCTCTTAAGACTAAAGGAATTATAGGAATTTCTTAAACAAAAGAAAGGAAATAAAAACATTTTAAGTAAAAACTGGAATTTAAACCATCAGCACAAAAATTAGGTAGCCATGTAAACAGAACAAAGGCAACCTAACTGTTCACCCAGACCAAAGGAAGTACCCCTCTGGGTCATTTTGGTATGATTTCCCTGAAAAAGAACTTCTTGCTCTTTCTCAGAAAGTAATGACGCCCCCAAACTTCTTTTTTGTTTTCCTATGTCTCTCCTACCATATTAATACGTTTTCAAAAATAATGCATTTCTATTTTAGCCATATAAGTCATATAAAGCCAGAGATGTTGGTTTACTGAGGAGAGGAAGTTGATATTTGATTTTAAAACGTTAAGCTGTAGTTCCTATATGCTAGAGTGATTAATGTTTACTTTTAATAATTTAAACAATATTTTTACTCTGTGGAAATATACATTTGTCAGACTGCTAGGGGGAAGAACTTTGAAATCTTTTTTCTGACAAGAGGATAAAATGTAAGTATTTTACATCTGAAAGCAGGCTGTTAAAGATTATTAGATTTTATCATTTTGCTTCTCTGTATTTTTAAAATTTCTATCATAACATATATATTTTCTATTAGGTATAAAATAAAATAGTGTTTATTTTTCAAATGCTTTTTGGTAAATTTTTTAAAAACTTTTACCAATAAAAATAAAAGAGTTAAGCCAGTTTTTTTACTCCATCAACATAGACTTTTTTTTCCTAACCTATGACTTCATCGGAGACATAGACTTCTTTTTCAAAACCTGCTATAGGTGAGCTCTTATTTTGACATTATTCAAGCCTTTCCTGATTAACTCATAGTTCATTTCACTTCAAACATTTCTTCTTTGTGTTTGCAGTTGAAACAATCATTTAACAACTCAGAAGGTTGCAGAAAATGCTATGCTTGATCAGGCAAAATGGATTTTAAAAGGGAGTGTACTAGACATTGGCAGTGAAGACTGTCATTGTTTCACAAACAACAGAGCAATGTGGGATTCAGCAATTTCCTTTCGGTTAAAAAAGTTGTGTTGTAAAGGAGAGCATGAGGATTTGTTTAAGAAAATGAATGTGTGTCAGAGACACTGACTCTCTTTGTCATTTCATAAGGACTGTAAGGTGAAATGGGCTGTCAATCAAAATGCTTCTTTCCTGTTACCATGTTTCTTCCGATTCTACAGCGTCCTTAGCCTGTACAGATAAACTGCTACTAGGCATCTTGTCCATGGCATTGGCCTTTAACATTGTGGTTCTTGAACCTGTTTGTCTGTACTAATTCTTACTGCGCTCTATTTTTCTTCAGTCCTGATACAATACTTATGCTGCAGACTAACCACCAGCTAGTACAGGACTACAAAGCTTAAGAAGATACTATAAGATGCCTTTCTTTATTGGGGTGGTCTTCTCAGGGAGGTTAGTCTGATTACCCCCATTTCCAGTTGTTTTCTATTATTGAGCCAGCCCTGTGTTCAAATTCTTATAAGTGTGCCAAGGGCAATTAAAAAAACACCAAAAAACGACTAGGGTCTGCTAAGCTTTTCTAGCTTTTGTAATTGTGCAGGTCTTTGAATCTTATGGAACATTTTTATATCCAAATTATTTCTTATTTCTTATTTGATCCTCACAAAGCCCCTGTGAGTTGGATATGACCGCCATGTTACAGTAACAGAGACTTAGCTAGATTAAGAACTGAACCCATATTTTCATTCTCCATTTTAGTGCAAACGAAGTTCATTTTTGTGTGTTTGTTTATTTGTTTTCCAAGATTTCTTTAGTGTGTCACATTCCTCAAATTTAAAAAAAAAGAGAGAGAAAAAAAGTGGGAAAAATAAGAAAAGGGACTTTTCTGATAAATGACAATTTAAAGTGCTGGTAATATGAAGGTACATTTGAATTGAAAATACATTTGCCATAGTTTTTAGAAGCATTCTTGAAGAGCTTTACCATAACCTGAAAACATGCCCAATCTCCTCGATGTGGGGAGAATAGGCCCAAGACATTTACCAAGGAGGTTGTTGTACCTCCCTTCTGATGTGGTAGCATGCTCTCAACTATTTCTGCGGTATAACTTGGTGACTATAGGCCAGCTCTTAGTGTGAAAGCTGGCTGCTTTATGGGATTTCCCTACCCTGCCCTACTTGGGCAGGTGTACAGTGGTAAAGATAACAAATGACCCCATCTGTTGTTCCTGACCACACTCTATATGCTGAGTTTAAATAAGAAAGTCTTACCTTGTGTCCTGTCTGGGCAAGCACAATGACCCACCTCTAGTATCCCTACCCCCTGAAACCACAGACCAAGTCTAGTTTTCAGTTTGCTAAATTCCACTAACAACATTGGGTTTATTAAGTGAATTCAAGTTAGTGTAAAGAGATATTTTAAAAGCCAAGTCAGTCTAAGAGTTTATTAGCTAAATACAGTAAGAAAATCAGAAAATCTTTGGTTTTCAAATGGATTGCTTGCAGAGTCTCATATTTTAAAACGACTAAAATATAAATTATATATATATAAATTGTTGTCTATTGTTTCTAGCAGGTATCAGTATTTTGACAGGAACTATTCTGAAGACAGTAGAACTTTCAGAGCTTTGGGTCTTTTTCCTTTTTCTCCTTTCTTTCTTTCTTTCTTTCTTTCTTTCTTTCTTTCTTTCTTTCTTTCTTTCTTTCTTTCCTTCTTTCCTTCCTTCCTTCCTTCCTTCCTTCCTTCCTTCCTTCCTTCCTTCCTTCCTTCCTTCTGAAGTTATTTTTATGCATTCAACAATCTTTATTTTGTGCAGAAGTAGAGAGAGAATGTTTTTGCTCCATGGAGTATATACAGTGGGTGAGGGTATGGGGAAAAACAAGTAAAAAAAAAAAAAGAAAGAAAAACAGGATGGATGTGGTGGCTCAAGTCTATAATCCCAGCACTTTGGAAGGCCGAGGTGAGAGTACTGCCTGAGCCTACAGGTTCAAGACTGGCCTGGGCAACTTGGCAAGACCTCATCTATACAATAAATCAAAAAATTAGCCAGTGTGGTGGCATGCGCCTATAGTTCCAGCTACTTGGAAGGCTGAGGCAGAAGGATAGCCTGAGCCCAGCAGGTTGAGGCTGTGGTGTCCATGAGCGTGCCACTGTACTACAGCCTGGACAACAGAGTGAGACTTCTACTCAATAAAAAAAAAAAAAAAAAAAAAAAAAGGAAGTAATTTCTGATAGTATTAACTGCTTTTCAGACAATTCAACAGAGGAAAGAGATAAAGAGTTAACTTTCCTGAGATGTTCCTGGCTTTTTGTTGGTTTTATATTTTATCTTTTTTCTTTTTTTGATTTGAGGTTTTACTCTGTTTTCCAGACTGTAATGCAGTGGCATAATCACAACTCCCCACAGCCTTGACCTTCTAAACTCAGATGATCCTTCCACCTCAGCCTCTGGAGTAGCTACCACCATGCCCAGCTAATTTTTAAATTTTTCGTCGAGATGAAATCTCTCTATGTTGCCTAGGCTGGTCTCAAACTCCTGGCTTCAAGTAATCCTCTTGCCTTAGCCTCTCAAAGTGCTGAGATTACAGGCGTGAGCCACAACACCTGACCAGAGCTCTGGTTCTATATTTCTGATGTTCACTACAATATGTGGAGCATTGAAAATTCATATTTATAAAACACTTCTTGGTTGATTCTGACAATTAAGGCATCCTCTCAAGAAAGTCTATTGATTTCTATTTGGGGAAAAAGGATAAATTAAAAATAAAGCCACAAAAAGCTGGAAACATCTCAGGAGAGTTAACTCTTTATCCCTTTCCCCTGTTGTATTGTCTAAAGAGCAATTAATACTATCAGAAATAACCTTTTTTTTTTTGAATAGGAGTGTTACTCTGTCGTCCAGGCTGGAGTACAGTGGCATGCTCACAGCTATCACAGTCTTAACTTGCTTGGGCTCAGGCAATCCTTCCGCCTCAGCCTTCCAAGTAGCTGGAACTACAGGCGCATGCCACCACCACACTGGCTAATTTTTTGATTTATTGTATAATGAGGTCTTGCCAATTTGCCCAGGCTGGTCTCGAATCAGTGGGCTCAGGCAATCCTCTCACCTCGACCTCCCAAAGTGCTGAGATTACAGGGACTTGAGCCATTGCACCTGGCCTGTTTTGTTTTGGATTTTTTTGAGTTGGAGTCTTACTCTGTCACCCAGACTGGAGTGCAGTGGCTGCTCCTGGCCATTGCAGCCTCGACCTGCTGGGCTCCGGTAATCCTTCCGCCTCAGCCTTTCAAGTAGCTGGAACTATGGGCGCGCACTACCATGCCCGACTAATTTTTTTATTTATTTATTGTAGAGATGAGGTCTCGCCAAGTTGCCCAGGCATTCCCATACCCTCACCCACTGTATATACTCAACAAAAACATTGTCTTTCTACTTCTGCACAAAATAAAGGTTGTTGAACGCATAAAAATAACTTAAGAAAGCACCTGTATCCACCTTACTCTTAATATAGTAAGACATTACAACCCTGTACATTTAAGTGATTTAAACATTGTTCAAACCAGAATGAATGAATCAGTATAAGAACCTGGGTCTCTGTGCAGCTCCTGTGTTGGTGACTGTGTGTTGATTACTTTCAAGTGGTCACCTACTCAAACACATTCATTGAGATAGTATTAAATGATTGCCAGTATGTCAGATACCTCATTAGGTGTTGTGATGAATACATACAGTGCAATAACTCTTCTTGCCTCAAGGAATTTATGATCTAGGAAGAACAATAGAACCTAGCCACTGAAACTACTCCCCCAAATAATCACTCCTCCAATGTGAATAAAACAACTGAATCTTTGGCATATTGACCAATGACACAGCAATTTGGCACACATGTTTTGGTAAACAGTCAAATATATTGCACATCCATTACCAAATCCGTCCACCTGTGTGTCAGCTACCCACAATATTGTTGCAGTCACTACAGGCATTTGGGTAGAGAACCTATGTCTTTTTCAGTGGAATTATTGGCTATGACTTCTTCTAGGTACCTATACCAGATCATCTTTGATTGGATAATTCCCTGATCCCCTACAGCCATCCTGAAGAAGGACTGAAGCGTGGACGAGTACAAACAAGAAGCTAAGTTTTCATTTCTAGGTGCTTAACCAAGGCCTGGATTTTTCTAATGCCTTGAAGAGTATACTTGTTAATACAGGGCAGGTAAAAATTTCATGTTGTCAGCAAGACGTTGATGGTATCAAAAAAAATATGAGTCATGTAATTTCAGCTTTTGAAGGTGGGGTTTGAGAAACTAGAAAAGAAGCTTTCTTGACTGGCAGGCCATGAGACAGCAGCAGCCTCCTGGACATGGAGAATTCCACACCTTTATGACCACCCAGGGCAATTGTGAAGACCACTGCCAGAGTGCCTGCATCTGGTGCATTTAAGCAAAGGAAGAATTTCTTATTTCCTCTCAATATTCTGATGTCACATGAAACAAGCACCTCTTTTGTGAATCCTGCAGTCTCAGACAGATCAAAGATTTCCAGAGGAGGTGTTGCTGGACAGTTTCATTGCTTAGGGCTAATTATTCACAGGAGAATCCACCCAGGAAAGTTGCTAAGCTGGTTTTTGGGCTGTTGGGCGAAGACTTTTAAAGAGACATTGCCCCATTTGAACAGAGAATCTTAGTTCACATAAAAATCATACATGGAGAGGATAGTGGAAAAGGCAGTTTATACTATGACAAAGTAAATGAGACTCCTTTTTAATTTTCATCCTTAAAAACTATCTTTAAAAATTAACTGAAGAGCATGACATAACTGTTCTTCAAACATCCAATTCAAAAGACTGATCTGAAGTTTCTCTATATGCAGTGTTGTTAAGCCATGAATAGTTGGAGATGAGTTGGAAATGTGCCACACATTACTGTGGGAAAATCATGATAAAATATTACTCAATAAAACCCCATTTGGAGACTCTACACACAAGTGTGGGCATATACACACCACAAACAACCATTCTTAAATTGTAAAAACGAAAGCAGCTGCATGCTTGTTTTCTTAATTATTATTTGTTCTTGAATAAAGTTTGCTTAGACAAAAAACCATAAAGAAAAATTTTTATAATAGTCATTTTCACATGTTTTTCTAAGAACTCTGATTTGGCAGGAATTCTGTGTCTTGATGTATCTCTTTTTCAAATCTTAAAAAGAAAGATGCAAGCTGTGCTTGGTGGCTCAGCCTGTAATCCCGTGCCTTTGGGAGGCTGAGATGAGTGGATTGCCTGAGCCTGCGGGTTCGAGACCTGCCTGGGCAGTGAGACCTCATCTCAACAATAAAATCACAAAATCAGCCGGGCGTGGTAGCGCATGCCTGTAATTCCGGCTACTTGGAAGGCTGAGGCGGAAAGATCGCCAGAGCCCAGCAGATAGAGGCTGCGGTGGCCAGGAGTGGCCACTGCACTTCAGTCTGGGTGACAGAGTGAGACTCCAACTCAAAAAAAAAAAAAAGAAAGATGCAATAAAAAAAGATGTACCAAACAACTCAGGAGGCTGAGGCAGGAGGATCACTTGAACCCAGAAGTTCAAATGCAGTCTGGGCAACATAGTGAGACTCATCTCTTAAAAATAAAAAAAGTAATGTTGATGAAAGCTACCAAAGTCTGTAAAACATTTAAGAAGGTTTATTCTTAGCCAAATGTAAGTGGCCTAGGGCTGTGGCACCATCCCAAGAGGTTCTGTGAACATGTACCCAATGTGGTTGAATTGCAGTTTGATTATATACATATTAGAAAGACAGAAGTTACAAAAAAGTCATAATCGATACATATGAGATTTACATTGGTTTAGCCTGGGAAAGTGGGACATCTCCAAATAGGGACTTGCAGGTCATAGGTGGATTCAAAAATTTTCAATTAGTAGCAAGAGTTAGGCTCTAAGGAATTTTGAAATCAGTTAAAAAAAAAAAGAAAAAAAAACTGATTTAAGATAAGGGGGACTGGGAAAGACAAAGTTCTTGATATGTAGATGAAGCCTTATAGGTAGGAGCCTGAGAGAATATAAATGACAAATGGTTAGCTTTTCCTGGGACCCTCAGGAAGGAGATTCTATGCAGATGTAAATGTTCCCAAGACATGACTTTTTGGATTTCCTTCTTTATCTGTTATGTGAAGTTATGGCAGAGTCAGATTGGAAAGAAAGTTAATAAAAACCCATCTGATAAGACTTTATGTTTTGTAGGGCATGACTCTTCAGGTCTCCTTAGATAGGAATTTGGAAAGAGAAAAAAGGTCAGAGTTTAGTCTTCAGTTAATATAAAAACAACAACGAAAATAAACAAACAAAAAACTAAATTAACAATTTGACATGATTTAAGGAAGCTTGGCTTAGCCCTTCTCCAACATTAGTGGATTGGTTACTACCTCTATATGTCTCTATAGCTTGTGGTTTCATTATCTGTAACGAGAGCCCAGCATGGAGCCTGAACCAGGTGCCCAGCGAATGGTTTGTTTTTTGTTGAGTGAATTGCTAACTACATCTAAGGCTATATATTTTTTTTTAATGAAACGAGTCTTGAGTTTGATTTAGTGTATGAATATCTCTGTATGTTTCTACTTATAATGTGTGTTTTATGACTGTCCATTCTACTGAATATAACTATAAGGCCTATAATAGAGTAAGAAGTAGAATGATTTGAGTGATCCAGCAAGGACTTCAACACTTGACATTAAAACACTACCAATTTGAGGTTCAAATGTGTAAGTACATTTCTTTGTTAGTATGTTTAAATATTGTCATAGGCCGGTGTTGGTGGCTCAGCCTGTAATCCCGTGCTTTGGGAGGCCGAGGTGAGTGGATTGCCTGAGCCCACGGGTTTGAGACCCGCTTGGGCAACTTGGCGAGACCTCATCTCTACAAAAAAAAAAAAAAAAAATTAGCTGGGCGTGGTAATGCGTGCCTGTAGTTCCAGCTGCTTGGAAGGCTGAGGCGGAAGGATCACCAGAGCCCAGTAGGTCGAGGCTGCGGTGGTCAGAAGTGTGCCATTGCACTCCAGTCTGGGTGACAGAGTGAGACTCCAACTCAAATATATATATATATATACAGTCATAGACTTAAATAGTAAGATAAGGAACATGTATATATAATCCACTATATCCAGGCCCTATACTTTGCATAAATATTATTACATTTAACAACAAATCCATGAGGTGTTATTCTGAAAATTTTATGGAGATGAAGAAACTGAGACTCAGAAACTTCCTAATCAGTAAATGGAAGAAAAGACAGGATTCATTCAGACTTGGGTCTATCTGACTCTAAAGATAATGCCCTTCATACATACTTATTAGCATTTCTAATTATTCACATCTTAGTATAAATTATTTCATTTACATCTTACTGTAAATTATTTTATTGAAACTTATTTTCTGCTGAATACAGATGCTCCTCAACTATCAATGGAAGTATGTTCCAATAAACTCATCAAAAATTGAAAACATCACGAATTGAAAATACATCTAACCTATTGAACATCATACCTTAGCCTAGCTGACCTTAAACAGTTGAGCAAAATCGTTCAATACAAAGCCTAACTTATAGTAAAGAATTGAATATCTTATGTAATTTATTGAATACTGTACTGAAAGTGAAAAACAAAAATGATTGTGTGGATACTTTATAAGTATGGTTTCCACTGAATGTGTATTGCTTTCACATCATCATAATATCTAAAAATGGTAAGTCAAGAATCATTTGTATAATGTATAATATGTCGGTTAGGAAAAGGGAGTTTTGAGGAAAAGGAAGAGGGGTAGGGAATGTTAAAAAAAGGAATAATAGTAGAAATTTGGGACACTGTGATAATGTTCTGCAAACAGAGCATGAGATTTCAAGGTGTTCTTGATGTGTTTGTGTTTAAGTTGAGGATGGCATCTTGTGGGAAAAGAAGGAAATACTGAGGGAAAGAAAGGATAATAAAGGCATTTTCTTAAAATTTGGATATATTTGTTTTTAGTAATGTGAAATGGGCTGGGCTGGGTGGCTTAGTCTGTAATCTTTGTACTTTGGGAGGCCGAGGAGAATGAATTGCCTGAGCCTGCAGGTTTGAGACCAGCCCAGGCAACTTGGTGAGACCTTGTCTCTACAATAAATCAAAAAATTTGTCCAGGCTCGGTGGCCCAGTCTGTAATCCCAGCACTTTGGGAGGCCAAAGCAAGTGGATTGCTTGAGCCCGTGGGCTGGAGACCAGTCCGGGCAACTTGGCAAGACCTCTCTACAATAAATCAAAAATTAGTCGGGTGTCATTTAGCACGCCTGCGGTCCCGGCTACTTGGAAGGCTGAGGCGAAAGGATTGCAGGAGCCCAGCAGATGATGCTTGGGTGGCTGTGAGCGTGCCACTGTCTCGGTCTCTTTCTTGCACATCTGATTACGAGGAAGCAGTTTAAATGCCTCTCATTACAGAGTGAGACTCCAATTCACCAAAAAAAAAAAAAAGTGAAATGGAGCATCACATCTTAAAATAGTGAAGTGATGCTGAATGTACCCTTATCTGGAAAATTATACTAGTTTATACAGGTTGACTTAAACAACAATATATTTGCTTCTTTAAAATTTATTTAATCTGATTTTTCATGCTTACATGAGGGTGTAAATGATGATTAAGAAGAATATAAGTGGAAAAAAATGTGAGGTTGAGATAGGGGACTGGAATTTTCTCCACACATACCAAGGAATAATGTAGCCCCGCCTCTTTTTAAAAAAATACATTATTCATAAATTATAGATTTGTGGGATACAAGTGAGGATTTATCACCCAAGTAGGCTACAGGCTAGTGAAGTTTGGGCTTCACTCCCCTGGTAGCGGGCCAGGTGTCCTTTGTGTTGTCGTGTCCCTTACCCACCTCCCTCACGCCCTTAGCAGTGCCCAGTGATTGCTGACCCCACCCTGGTGTTAATGAGAATAGTGTTCAGGGCCCACTTATGAGTGAGAACGTGCAGTATTCAATTCTTTGTTCCTGTGATAATTCACTTAGCATGATGATCTCCAACTGCATCCAAGTTGCTGCAAAGTCCATAATTTTGTTCTTCTCTCTGGTAGACCCACCTTTTCAATGCCAACAACTTGGGTTTGGGAAATGAGAAAGGCAGACTCACCTACTCATTCAGTAGGCTCATGGGGTACAGTATAATGTCTCGGTCTCTTTCTTGCACATCTGATTAGGAGGAAGCAGTTTAAGTGCCTGTCATTATTCGGTATATGCTGTTTTGTTTCTGCAGAGAAAACCATAATATAGCAACTAAAGATACTGGCCAAATGTTAACAAAGAAGGCTCCTTCCCTATGACTATCAACCTCTGTCTTCCGCCAGAGACTTCAAAGTGTTACATGTGTCCTAAGAATAAATACACTTGAAGGCAGCCTATCAATGATTAAGAACACCAATCCCGAAAGGAGAGGCTTGCCTGAGTTCAAATAAGGCTCTACCACTTACTGGTTGTATGACTTCAAGAAAGTTACTCAATGTCGCCAAGCCTCAAGTACCTTATATGTATATGGGATAAATATGTTACCAAACTTATGGGATTGTTTTCAAGATTAAAGAGGATAATCTATGTGACATGTTTAGTGTAGTACTTAGTGTGTAGTAAGCCCTCCATAAATATTAGGTTTTTCCCCAAGAAATAGATTTTGAGGTACCAACCAATCTTCAGTTCACATTCTAGTTAATTCTCCTAGGTGAGAATCTTACATTTATACTTTCCTAAAATCCAGAGTTTAACCAGAAACCTATACAAACTCCACAATGATAAAACATCAAGAGTAAAGTCTGGAAGGAATTAAGAAGTTGACCAAATTTTAGTTACTTTCCAACCTTATCTGTTTCCTCCATCCACATAATGACTGATAATATATTTGCTTTCTCTACGGCTTTTTAAGAGCAGAGAGAAAGAGTAGGACAGATTTTTGTCTATGGAGTAAGGTTTAAATATGCCTCATCCCAAATGACTGGCGATTGGGAAATTTTAATATAGGGAAAACTCTCCTTCAGAGAATTAGTGCCCAGAGATATTGCAACTGACCTTAATATAGGATTCTATAAGCCATTGGAATATCTTAGCGGTCAACTGAAGATTTCATAATCTCCTGTCAAACCCGCAGGCATCGTTCTCAATCCTTGCAAACACTAAATGGGACTTATGCTCCACCTGCCTGTCCCATTTAAATGCAGTATTTATAGGTCTTGGATACTTGCTACAATGTATTTCAGTGGGAGTAATTTTGTCATATGATGCCAAGCATATTGTTTCAAGAGCCACTGCTAGTTTGGAATTTAATGTTGTATTTATTTTTGCTGTCTCTTTTTAATTGTCATGCATGTTATTCATGTGTGTTTCATTGCTTAGGCACTCAAGCAATGATAATCTTGTTTCCACCGTTTACACCAACATCATTAATTGCACTAATGGGAGTAAGAAGATGGCGAACCCAAAGTCATTACTAGATGACATTGGGTCACAACATTATAGTGGATTTTACATCCCAAATAAAGCTTATTCATGGCAAAATTAAATTAGTTTATATTCTCTCACCACAGATTGGTCAAATAATGGGAAGAGGCAGACTGGAGAGTTTCAAAGCAATGGTAGAATATATACATGTGTCTGAATAGGCATTTTATGATCATAAAAAATAATATGATTATTCTGAGTTATAACATTATCAGATATTATGACTTTCTGTCATTTCATCATTAATGATTGAATACTCTTCTCAGAAAAAAATTATCTACATAATTTTATCTCTTCATCAATTCTTTCCCCCAGAGTTATTTTGCAAAAAATCATTGAGGTATTGTAACAACAAAATGATTTGAGGATATAAAATAATATGAAAAAAAGACTGACCATTCAAAATGATAGAAAAAAATACTGAAGACCAAACAAACAAATAATGGACTTTATAGATATTGGAACAAAATGTGAATATGATGAGATTCTCTGAGTTAAGCACAACAGGAAACCCTAGAGGTGAAATAAGTTATTAATCATCAACTTCTTTCAGGAAAGGACTATTTATTTTTCTTTTCTTTTCTTTTTTTTTTTTTGAGTTGGAGTCTCACTCTGTCCCCCAGGCTGGAGTGTGGTGGCACACTCATGGCCACTCCAGCGTCGACCGGCAGGGCTCTGGAGATCCTTCCGCCTCAGCCTTCCAAGTAGCTGGAACTATAGGCATGTGCTACGATGCCCGGCTAAGTTTTTAGTTTATTGTAGAGACAAGGTCTCACCAAGTTGCCCGGGCTAGCCTCTAACCCACCGGCTCAGGCAATCCACTCGCCTCGGCCTCCCAAAGTGCTGTGATTATAGGATGAGCCACGGAGCCCAGCCTATTTATTTTTCTCATTTTGATAACAATGAGATGCAGTACATATTTTCACGATTGTTTCAGAATTTTAATAGACATAAGTGGTTGAGTGCATCCCTTAAACGTGATCACCATCAACAGCACATGACGCTGAAATTAATGAGGGATGGGTAGAAGTGGCTCGCTTAAGTTCTAGAATATGTTAGCGTAGGAAAGAATTTAAAAACAAAAACAAAAACAAAGAGCCAAGTATGGTGGTTCACGTCTATGATCCCAGCACTTTGGGAGGTCGAGATGAGAGGATTGCCTGAACCACAGGTTTGAGACTAGCCTGGACAACTTGGCGAGACCTCATCTCTACAATAAATCAAAAAATTAGCTAGCCATGGTGGCACATGCGTGTAGCTCCAGCTACTTTGAAGACTGAGGCAGAAGGATCACCTGAGTCCAGCAGTTGAGGCTGCGGTGGCAGGGAGCGTGCCACTGTCCTCCAGCCTGGGTGACAAAAAAAAAAAAAGAAACAAAGGCTTGTACTTTGTTATGCAATCTAGATATTTCCATAGTTTGACCAATGTAGACTTAAAATAAATTGCCTGAATTTAGCCAACAATGTAAGCTCCATGAAGCAGTGACTGAAATGTCATTGTCCCAGTGCATACAATAGGCCCTCAATAATGTTTGTTGAATGCACAGCTAAAATGAATGAGTTACCGATTACACAAGCCAAGATTAAGTTACGTTTGTGGAAGCAAAGAACAAACAACATACTAACCTTACAAGTGCTGTATATTTAACTTTCATTTGTTTGTTATTGACCATGATTTAGTTCATCCAGAAGTAATTTTAAAATCAAGCAGAGACTTTAGCAATTATTCATATTCTTCATGCATTGCTATGGATACATCTTTTTTCTCCTTATTAATTATTCTTATTTTGAAAATAACTTATTTGAGTATACTTAGAAACTTCCATTTTGAATATTTAAAGCGACAGATGCTTCGTAAAGAAGGAAAATCACAAAAATTCTTTTGCAAATATTTTTATGACCCAGAAGATACTCATTCTGAGTAGATTTAAGGACCAAACTCTTATTCAAAATTTCTCTGAAAACTTTAAAAATAACTACTGAGTATTTAGTAATACATAAGATGAAGGAAATGAAAAACAAAAAGTGTTCTAACCCAAGTTACCTTTCTAGCTATAATAATCCCATATTTGCAGATACAGATACTATATCAAATTGATCAAAGGTAGTCTTTCCTGACTGGGTGCAGTGGCTCACACCTATAATCCCAGCACTTTGGGAGGCTGAGGTGAGGGGACTGCCTGAGTCCCTGCGTTCGAGACCAGCCTGGGCAACTTGGCGAGACCTCATGTCTACAATAAATCAAAAAAATTAGCTGGGCATGGTGGCCAGCCTTTCCAGCTACTTGGAAGGCTGGGGCTGAAGGGTTGTTTGAACCCAGCAGGTCAAGGCTGCAGTGGCCATGAGTGTGCTACTGCATTCCAGCCTGTGCTACAGAGTGAGATTCCGACTCAAAAAAAAAAAGCAGTTTTCCCTCCTTTTAAAAATCTATACAGAATTGGAGAGCAATTTAAAACAAAACCAAAGGAGATTTGTCATATTGATAGTTGGTGCCCTTGACTCAGTCCCTGCCCTCCTGCTCAGCTTTCCTTCACTTCTGGGACGGTGTCATTCAAGCTTATGGTGTCAACGCCCACTTCTGTGCCAAAGACTCACAAAGACATTTCCTATCGTGACCTCTTATCTTACTACTATTCTTGTGTTTCCATCATTCCACTGACGTTTTCAAGCCCAACACATTCCCAATACAAGGTCAACCACAACCAGAAGAAAAAAACCTACACTCTCACTGCACCTCTGGCCACAGACTCCACCATGCACATTCAGAGGGGATGGCCCCAGACAGCCATCTTGATCTTGGGATCGGCAGACACTGAACACTGCTAAGGGAGGGAGGGAGGAAAGAGGGAAGGGGGCATGTCAACACACTGGGTACCTGGTGTAAAGACTCAGTGACCTCACACTTCTTCCAGGTATGCATGAGTAAAACTTCAAATCATTTTCATCCTTTAAAAAAAAAAAATCTGCACTTCGAAGCCTTACCACCTGTTCCCCTTATGTCAAGTTTTCCTCTTTATTGCCACTGCCAGAATTCAAGCCCCAATCTTTATGACTTTCCTGCTATAATACAGGTCACTTATTACCTCAGTTCCTCTCTAAACTGGCCCATTCTGGAAAATGCTGTTGAATTTATTTTGAAAAAGTCTATTCATCCTGCCATTTTTCTGCCTTATGGAGACTAGATAGTGAGTATAATATACATGAGAGGCAAGACATGGTGGCTCATGACTGTAATCCCAGAACTTTGGGAGGCAGAGATGGGATGATTGCTTGAGGCCAGGAGTTCGAGACCAGCCTAGGCAGCATAGTAGGACTTCATCTCTACAAAAAAAATATTAAAAATTAGCTGAGTGTGGTGGCATGCACCTGTATTTTCGGCTACTTGGGAGACTGAGGAGGAAGGAACATCTGAGTCCAGAAAATGGAGGCTGCCATAAGCTGTGATCATGCCATTGCACTCCAGCCTGGGTGACAGAGTGAGACTCTGACTCAAAAACAAAAACGTCAACAAAACAAACATACACAAAACACACATGGGCCACAAATTCAGGCATGCAGAATGTAGCAGTACCTTCTAGTAATTGCAATCTCAAGCTTATATTCCATCTGAGAGCAGAAAAAAAAACTAGTAACTTTCAGGTAAAAACATTCAAATTCCACAATTTTTTAGTCATTTCAAGTCTGAAACTCCATCACATTAAAAATCAAATCCCTTCTCTCCATGGTCACTGTTCTCCAAGAGGTTGCATGCATGGAAGGGAGAACTTTGAAGTTCCATGGTGTACATGGGGTGGGTTGTATGTTTTTCAGTAGGGTCTGCACACTCTGACTTCCATGGAGACATCACCTCCTGTTGGATCCCTAGGCCTGACCTCCCTCCACAAGGTCAATGACAGGGCATCTTCACAGGAAGAGCTGTCAGATAGCAATCTGATGGAAAGATAGGCCCAGGGACTTAGATTACAGCAGAACTATTACTTTCACTAAAAAACATTTTTTTTTTTAGATGGCTTGAATCTACTTCACATAACAAACAGACGTTTTACTCATGTTGAATTTTTATTAACCTGTCCACTATAAATTCTACTCATTCCCACCAAAAGAATCTTCAGAACTAATGTCCTCCCTCTAGCAGCTAATATTTCTTTCTTTTTCAGGATGTTGTAAGTTTCAGAAGTTTTCTTTCTAAAGCAAAAATATTTTACTCTGACATAAAAAGGATTTAGTCATCGATTTGACAAAGGCACTGAACAATCAGTATGGAGCAATCCATCAACTGGAGAAGGCTAGGTTGGCTGGCTTGTGCATCCTGGCTGAGAGTCATCCTGGGCATATATGACTCTAGTGCACTATTCTTGGGTTTAGAAGGCCTCTGTTACTCAGCCATGGTGCCATGGTGTGTGTGGGGCCTCTTGGCTCAGAGTGGAGTCGTCTCAGGCCTGGGAACCAGAAACTCTGGAGGTGTGGTTCAGCAGGACTTTATCTCTACAAAAAAATAAAATTAGCTGGGTGTGGTGGCAGGCATCTGTATTCCCAGCTACTAGGGAGGCTGAGGAGGAAGGATCTGATGCATGCCACAGTTTGAGAACCACGGACCTAAGCCATGTGGGTCGTTCTCATTACTGCTTCCCTTGTGCTTATAACTTGGCATAAAGGGTTTGGAGGTGGGGAGTTTGCAGTAAAACTTTGTTCTTTCTTTTAATCTTCAATGTGTGTTTTCTAGCAGGAATGAAGATTAAATTGGCTAGCTGCACCTTGTAGAAATGACAGTGAAACAGAATGACTACAATTGGTGTCAATAATATGGTTGTAATAGAACTAAACCAGATGCTCATCAAAAGTGGACTGGGTAATGAAAATGTGCTACATGAACATGATGGAATATTATGCAGCCATAAAGAACAAAATCATGGCCTTTGTAGCAATTTGGATGCAGCTGGAGACTATCATACTAAGTGAACAGAAACAAAGCACTGAACACCACATGTTCTCACTCATAAGCAGGTCTTGATCACAGGCCACATTAGCAAAAAGGTAGGATCAGCAGGTGCTGAATGCTCCTGAGGGGTGGGAGGGGAGGCCGGAGGGAGGGAGGAGGGAAGGGAGCATGTGGCAACACACTGGGAACCTGGTTCACTTACAGGGGGAGAGATAGCCAGCTAGAAGTCCAAACTTCACCTGCATGCAACCTACTTCTATACTAAATACCCACTTGTACCCCACAACTCTAAAATAAAATTTTAAAATAATAATAATATGGTTTTAGCATCTCTCGGTAAACACTTAACTAATTGTATATTTCTCTTCTGTATGGTGATAGTTTAATCATACAACCTTAGGTCCACAGCCTACTATTCTGTTCGGTTTTAAATTTATTGTATGAATCATAGTGGGAAAGAGTCCTTTTGTTTGTTTTTCATTTGTATATTTTAAAAAATGTGACCATTTGCAAGAGAGAATTATTTAACATACAAGAATATAATATATAAAAGAAGCATATTTAGTCCATCTTAACTTTCAGATAGAAACAAAAAGTTAAAAATTATGATATGAAAATACTGCAAAAAATTACATTACACTCTCTCGACATAATTTCTCCTTTTCTTAATAATTCAAGGTCAATATTATGAATACTCATTGTTCTATTTATATGCAGTGTACTTAACTCCCTTTCCTAATTGGCTGTTTCTAGTCATTACTGGATTTGAAAGTGAATTAATAAAACATTTAAAAGTGTGAAAAGTGAAAGTAAACAGTTTCTGAAGGAAGACACAAAGGAAACTTCAAACCATCAATTGTGTGAGTTTTAAGTTCATTGATTTCCTTTTTTTTTTTTTT
>NW_007259927.1:887338-889843 GCF_000164805.1 Carlito syrichta
GCGGGCTCAGGCAATCCACTCACCTCAGCCTCCCAAAGGCGCGGGATTACAGGCTAAGCCACCGAGCCCGGCCATTGATTTCTTAACATGCATTTAACAGCTCAGATGGTTTTTGCCCCTCAGTGATCTTTTTACCAAGTCTTAAGTGAAGACTCTGATAGAAAATAGTTATTAAATAATAATATAGGAAAATCTTTTGAAATGGAATCCCTTTGGAAATTAGTAGGTTTAATTCTTTTTAAGGAACCGCGTTACTTCCCCTGAATGTTAAAACAACCCTACTTGTACTCTGACACTTCGTAAGAGCTATATCTGTGAATCTCTCTAGATCTGACGTTCTAACAAATTCAGCTGAACAGAATAAGGTTGTATATGTAATTAGAAAATAAACTACTAAGTGTACTTTGAAGAAATTTGCATTCATTTGACAAGTAAATGTCTTATTGGATCAAAAATGTATTCAACTTACCAACATAGTTTACCTTTTTCTTTCCTAGAGAAGTAAGACAGAGCCTGTATTATTCCCATGTATTCACTGCGTCATTCTGGCATGTCTTTGGTTAGGTATGACTCACTAAACAGAAAAGACCATCTTTCACTACTGAAAAGGAGACTTGTTTAAACAGAGCATTGTTAATCCTATTTAGTTGAAACAGGAGACTACCTTGGTGATTATTCTGCTATTTTTTTTAAACCCTATGTTTTCGTGCCGGTGAGTCATACTTAGAATTCACAGCATGGGGTTATTATATAATCAAAAATGTAAAAAAATAATAATAAAATGAAGTTGGCAATAACTTTACAAAGATAAAAAAAGTGTGCAATATTTTAAGTCATATATTGTTGTTTATCATAAACTCCACTCTAAGAGTATTTTGATTCTCACAAGATTATGAACAGTAAAATGTTTTGTAATGTTGTGGAAATAAATTAACACTTGGAGGTAGTTTTGTCTTACAATCAAACTGCAGATTTGGGTTAAGAAATTTGAGTTAGAATACATTTTTCGCATCTTTTTTTTTTTTTTAAATATATCTTTGTTTCATTTTCTCTTTGATCAGTGAAAATACCATAATATTTATTTGTCTTGTTCTAGGAAATTCTTAAAAGGAGATTCTTTATGTACATAAAATAATAATACATTCTCACATGGGTGACTGGCCAAACAGACCAATAAGTTGATCCTATTGTAAACAACCAGAGAAACGATTAAGACACAGTTGAGTTCAAAGGAAGCTGGCCACCCACTACTGACCTGTCATAGATATTTGACATATGCTACCTATACCATATTTCTGTACTTTAACTGCAATATGATACAACTTGTGGTATTGTGATCACTCCTCATAAATAAAATATTATCCTGGTCTCTGTATATGCTAGGAACAATGTTTTACTATATATATATATTCTTCAAGACAACCATGTATATTTACTCATGAGAAAATTACAGTCTGCTGGACTTAAGTAACCTGCTGAAACTTACCTGGTAGTAGCAACCAGAATCCAGCATTATGTAAGTCTAGAGGAAGCCCTGTTAACTATTTAAGACAGACAACTGTGGAAGATGACAATTTGCTTACCTTTTAAAAGACTTTTTCTCCTGAACATTTGAAAGTAGATGGCTAATAGAATACAAAAATAAAAAATAATTTGTTATCTGTGGAAGAAAAAACCTTGCCAAAGGACATTGCTAGAGTAAGTGGTTATGAAGAGGCAACTGTCTGAGATAAAAAGAAATGTGTTAACGTGAAAAATAAAAACAGAAGTGGGAGCAGTAGGCTAGGTCTTGGAAAATATTAATTTAGAGATAAGGAAGCAGAATCTAAAACTATTCAGAAGAGAGTAAGACAAAAGTGATGAGAAACCATTGAAGCACTTCACAAATAGATGCAGAGGATACAACTTATGAGTGAAATACATAGGAAGGGAGGAAGGAAGGAAGGAAGGAAGGAAGGAAGGAAGGAAGGAAGGAAGGAAAGAAGGGAAGGAGAGAGGGAGGGAGGAAGAAGGGAAGGGAGAAAGGAAGGAAGTAAAAGGAAGCAATGAGGACAGAGCACTAGCAGTAATCAAAGACCCCATAGAAGAAAATAATTTAAATGCCTTTTTAATGGCGTACAAAGTGTCACTCAAAATTGATGGAAGAAAAAACACCTCTGCTGGGTGTAGTGGCTCATGACTGTAACCTCAGAACTTTGGGAGGCAAAGGTGAGAGGATTGCCTGAGACCAGGGATTGGAGATCAGCCTGGACAACTTGCTATCTCTACAATAAATCAAAAAATTAGCTGGACATGGTGGCACATGCCTGTGGTTCCAGCTACTTGGAAGGCTGAGATGGAAGAATAGTCTGAGCCCAGCAGTTTGAGGCTTCAGTGGCCACAAGTGTGCCACTGCACTCCAGCCAGTGTGACAGAGTGAGACTCCGCCTCAAAAAAAAAAAGAATCCAGGCTCAGTGGCTCAGCCTGTAATCCTGTGCCTTTGGGAGGCTGAGGTGAGTGGATTG
>NW_007259927.1:889863-897000 GCF_000164805.1 Carlito syrichta
GCGCCACTGCACTACAGTCTGGGTGACAGAGTGAGACTCCAACTCAAAAAAAAATAAAAAATAAAAAATAAAAATAAAAGAAGCATCCATTAAAAAAGAAGAAGAAGAATAAGAAAGAACAAAACACTGTCATATTTTAGTAAAATGTTAGTGATTACCTTATATAGCATATGCTACTTTTAAAAATTCTTTAATGATACTAAGGAAATACCATATGAATTCATTGAGTTATTTCTCACTTTTAATTATATATAATATTAGAATATATATACATATATATATATATATATATATATATAACTATATCATCCAAATGGCATAGTAAATCTGTGGGGAAAAATAATTTAATTTAATCAACAAAAATTTATTGCATGCATAATGGATGATAGAAATTGTTCTAGGTTGAACATAATTCTTGCTCTAATATTAGGCTTTTTTTAAAATCAGAAGACACATTTTGCACAGGGAAACTAAATACAAATGTTCTTCAACTTTCAATAGGATTATACCTCAGTGAACCCATAATAAGTTGAAAATAGCTTAAGTTGAAAAGGTGTTTAATATAACTTACTTGCTGAACATCATAGCCTAACCTAGCCTACCTTGAACTCAGAACACTTATGTTAGACCATAATCACGTAAAATTATCTAGCATAAAGCTTATTTTGTAATAGTGTTGAAAATCTCATGTAATTTATTAAGTACTGTACTAAAAGTGAAAAGCAAAATGGTGTATTGATATTCAAAATATGACTTCCACTCAATATGTATCACTTTCACATCATTGTAAAATTGAAAGATCATAAGTCCAATCATTGTAACTCAGAGCCATCTGTAATAGCTTAAAACTAAAATTTTATGAGCTATTTTAGAAAAATACTAGAATTGTGGGTAGAGTGGGTTAGGGAAGAAAGTAGGGGGAATAAAAACATTGCAAAGGTTTCTTTTTTGTTGTAGGGATAAATAAACAAGTTGAGGGAGGAGGACTAAGAATAATTTAAATGAATAGAAAAATATTGACATGTGTGATCTTTGAAGATAGAAAGATACTCATAGGGCATAGCAGAAAGGTTATCATATTCTTTGTAAAAAAAAAAAAAAGGCACGAGAAAAAAGAGTGAGCATTCTCTACTTCTGGAGGTTAAGGTGGGAATGCACACGCATAAAGTCTGCTTGTTTGTGGTCATGTGACTAAGTTTTTACAAGTAGAGTATGAGTAGAAGTGATATGTTAAATTTCTGCCACAATTTCAAGAAAAATTACTTGCCTTGATTTTCCTATTCCTCAAGCTGAATATAAATATGTTCATTACTAGCTTTGACCATAAAGTTAAGTACAAAATCTGAGATGTGTCAAAACAACAAAATGGAAGAAACCGGGGTGCCTGTGTGGAACAGAGTCACTCCAGAAACTTGAATATTTCTCTGAATATTCTTGAATATAGAAAGAATATGATAACCTTTCTGTTCATTTTGGAACTGTGATGTTATAGATGAAAGAAATAAGTGTTTATTTAAGTAAAACAACTGTATTTTGGGATCTCTTTATTACAATAACTTGGCTTTTGACTTAATGTTAGATAAATTAGTACTGGAAATGGGATGCAGAATCACAAAAACAGAAAATATGTGGTTTTGGGTTGAAGATCAGGTAATAACAGTGGGACAAGATATAGTAGACTGAAAATGTGGCTTCCCTTATTCATGTGTTGAAACTACTTGGTAAAAATATTACATGTGATGCTTTATAAGACAAACTTCCCACTGAGCTTGTACCTCTAAATGAAGTGGTGGGAAATTTCCAGAAAGGTAGTGTGAGAAGAACGGTTACAGCATAGAAGTCAGAAAATAGATAGGCTTAAAACTAAAATATTTTTTTAAAAATCTTTGCATATGGTTATTGGAACATGCAACTGACTATAAGCAAATAAGCCTGCAGTTAGTTACTATGTTTTTAAGAGATTGTGTTTGCTAAATTAGCCATCCACATAGTCTGCAAAAGCAAAGTTGTGAGGTAGGAAGCTGTCCTCAAGAATGCATACTCTGCCACATTTATTAAGAGTTGCCATACAGGGATAGGCATGGTGGCTCATACCTATATTCTCAGCACTTTAGGAGGTGAAGGTGGGAGAATCACTTGAGGCCAGGAGTTCAAGACCAGCCTGGGCAATATAGCAAAATAACCAGGTGTGGTGACCCATACCTGTAGTTTTAGCTACTCAGGAGACTGAAGTGGGAGGATGGTCTGAGCCCAGGAAGTCAAGAATGCAATGAGTTATAAGCCATGATAGCACCACTTCACTCCAGCCTGGGTGACAGAGAAAAACCTGTCTAAAAAAAAAGAGTTTCCATAGAGTTTAAGAGGTAAGAAATAAGCTCTCAGAGAAGATAAGTCCAGAGGCCACAAGGACCATAGGCAGAGGAATTCCTCTCAGAACAGAAGTAGGAACAACTGGATGGGCCAACCAAGAACCTAATCCCCTGCCAGAGCAGGCAGCTGAATGATTCCTGCCCAGCATAATGATAATTTGCTCCAGGTCCTTCTCTCCAGTGTGATTCTCATGCTTTCTTTTCCCTAAGTGTAGTTTATATTGCAGCTATCCTGCTCTTGCTCTGCTAAAGTTTATTTAGGGGCCAGGGGTAGTAGGGAGATAACATATTGATCTGATGAAGAGAACTGTACTTCAACCAGTGAACCTGAACTTTGAGCTGAATGAAATAAACAAATTTTGGCTTATCTCCCTTGGAAGGAGAACAAGTATGTTCTATTTGTGGAAGGAAATTTACATCTAAATAGTTGAGTGACTAGAGCCAAGAATTGTGTCAGAGACCGCTAACTGTCCACCACATTCCATCCTCTCCTACTTCTGTGGTTAGTGGTAGAGTTGAAGTTGATCATATGACTTCCTTGGCAGAGGTTACTTTTCTCTGAGTCCTTTGTAGATGACAATGCGATGTGACTGCATTCTTGCCAATGCAACGTGAGCAAAATTGCTGGGCACAATTTCTGCTTCACTTGTTTAAAGATAAGTAAAAGGCAAAGGTCCTGAGGTTGAAAAGGCGTGTGATGTGAAAGAAACAGGATGAATGGGGTGGAAGGGCACAGAGAGGAAGGCACAGGACAGACCAGTTCATGGTGCAAAGCTTGGATTTTATTCTGCAAGAAACAATTGAGCCAAGTCATAAGATTTAATTTACATTTTTAAAAAGAGACCTGATCATGTGGAACAGTGAGAACATTTCAGCGGTTATTTCAAGAGTCCAGGTGAGAGATGAAGGTGAGTTAGTCCAGAATAGCGACAGTAAGGGGGGATGATGGGTTTATATGCTGGATGAATGTTGAATTATGAGCCCCTTAGGCCATGTTCGCACAGATGTAGAATGAAAGAAAGCAGAGTTAATTCAGGTGACTTCTAGGTTTTTGGGCCAGAAAAATTGGATGAATGGCAAGACAGGGAAAGGAGCAAGTTGGGGATGTGTGGTCTTAATCCAAGAGTTTTGTTTAAAATGTCTTAAATTTTAACTGCCTACTAGAATATCCAGTAAAGATATCAAGTTGATCTTGTTAGGTTTTTTTTTTTTTTGAGTTGGAGTTTCACTTTGTTGCCCAGGCTGGATTGCAGTGGCATGATCACAGTCACCGCAGCCTCAACCTTCTGATTCAGGCAATGCTTCTGCCTCAGTCTTCCAAGTAGCTGAAACTACAGGTGTGTGCCACCAAGTCCGGCTAATTTGTATTTTATTTAATTAATTTATATTTGAGTTGGAGTCTCACTCTGTCACCTGGACTGGAGTGCAGTGGCATACTCACAACCACCCCAGCGTCCACCTGCTGGGCTTAGGTGATTCTTCTGCCTCAGCCTACCAAGTAGCCAGAACTACAGGCTTGCATGACCACACCCGGCTAATTTTTTGATTTATTGTAGAGATGAGGTCTCGCCAAGTTTCCCAGGCTGGTCTCGAGCCCATGGGCTCAGACAATCCTCTCACCTCAGCCTCCCAAAGTGTTGGGATTATAGGCGTGAGCCACTTTGCCCAGTGGGCCTTGTTAGTTTAAAGATAGTATTTAAACCTGAGAGACAAAATGAGACCACCAAATACGTTTGTGTGTAAATAATGAATAGGAGAAAGTTGAGTACTTAGTGCCGGCGTACCAAAAGTTCACAGGCCAGGAGGAGAAAAAGAATAACTAGTGAAGTCATGGAAAAGTAAATATTCTAGAAGTTAAATAAATAAAGTGTTTCTGGAAGGAGGCAATGATAGACTATATTAGAGGTCATTGTGCATCTGAGTTGTATGCCCTGTTGCTCTTTTATTGTTTTAAGAATAAAGGAGGCCAGGCTCGGTGGCTCAGTCTGTAATTTCAGCACTTTGGGAGGCTGAGGCGAGTGGATTGCCTGAGCCTGCGGGTTCGAGACCCACCTGGGCAACTTGGGGAGACCTCGTCTCTACAATAAATAAAAAATTAGCTGGGCATGGTAGCGTGCACCTGTAGGTCTGGCTACTTGGAAGGCTGAGGCAGAAGGATCGCCAGAGCCCAGCAGGTAGAGGTTGCAGTGACTGGGAGCGTGCCACTGCACTCCAGTCTGGGTGAGTGATACTCCAACTCAACAAAACAAAACAAAACAAAAAAGGAATAAAGGAAAAAACATGTCTCACACAGTCAAATGAATACCAGAAATGCTTACAGCGCTATCATTACTAGAAAAGCAAAAGTAATACTATTTCTAATCCCCAACTGCCTTTTATAAAAGTTGAATCCTGTTAAATAATGAACCTTTTATTCTGCTGAGTACTCTGGGTTTGGTTATATATGTATGCATCTAAGTGTTGTGGAAGGTGGAATTGATCAATTCAAAAAAAGAGAAAATTGGCAGGACTTCCAGCTATGCAGGATTGAAGAGGTCAAAAAGTCCTCCCTCCAAAATACAGGTATGAAATAGACAAAATTGTTTTTAAAAAATCATTCCAGGGTTCTAGAAATCTACCAAAGGCAAACAACAAAGTGTGAGACATATTACATGAAAAGCTACTGAACTTCAGGTAAAACAGTAGAAGTCTGTTATTCATACCTGGAGTTGTATCCTTGCCCTACCCCAGGTCAGATGGTGTGATCGTTCTCCTGAGGCTGGCTGCCCATGAACACCAGCACCTCCGCTGTTGGAGGGGACTGATTTTATCTGGAGTAGAAGGTGAAAAAAATCTCACTCAGCAGTGAATGGGAAAAGCCCACAGCATGAGTTATGGCCGTGGTTGTGGCAAATAGCAAAAGAGAAAACCAGCAAGATATTTAGCAGGGAGATAGCAATTGAGGAATTTGATAAATGTTCCACGTATTCTTGGCTGTCTGGGAGCCTGTGTGCTTGTGTGGTAGAGACTCGAAAAGGGCCAACAATAGCAACAAACTTCCCAAACTGAATATGCTCCTCAAACCAAACACAGAGCCATCAGCAGAAGGTGGAAACCTTGTGGGCCCAAGGTGTTTAAACACAACTTTTGTTCAGTAATTGACTGACTGCTTTGTTATACACACTCAGGGTTCACTTCCAGGAGGTTAGGTTAAAAATAAAAGTAATAAAAAGCTAAGTAGAAGTAATAGCAGCTACACACCACAGAAGTAACAAATTTCTCAGACTTAATCCAGATATATTACTTAAAAACAACAAATAGCCAAACAACAAAAACATCAGTAATAGGAAAAAAAAATCATAATCCAGAGTTGCTACAATATATGATCTAAATTGTCTAGATTTCTACAAAAATTTTGCAAAGATCGCAAGGAAACAAAGAGGAAAATGCAAATAATGCTCAGAATAAAACCAGTCAATGGAAACTGTCTCTGAATGGGTCTACGTGTTGGATTCAGCAGAATAAGATTTCAAATCTGCTATTACAAATGTCTTTGAAGAATTTAAGGAATCAGCAGGTACACATTTATTTTATTTTTTGTTTTTTGAGTTGGAGTCTAACTCTGTCGCCCAGACTGGAGAGCAGTGGCTGCTCCCAGCCACCGCAACCTCGACCTACTGGGCTCCGGCGATCCTTCCCCCTCAGCCTTCCAAGTAGCTGGAACTACAGGCGTGCACTACCATATCCAGCTAATTTTTTTTTATTTATTGTAGGTCTCACCAAGTTGCCCAGGCGGGTCTCGAGCCCATGGGCTCAGGCAATCCACTCACCTCAGCCTCCCAAGGCGTGGGATTACAGGCTGAGCCACCAAGCCCAGCTAGTATGTATACATTTAAAGAACTAAAGGAAAATATGATGACAATGAGTCAAAAATGGGAACTACGAATAAAGAAAAAATCTATTAGAAAAAAACAAGTGGAAATTCCAGAGTTGAAGATACGTAAATATCTGTAAAAGCATTTTTTGGAATAGCCAAAAAACTGAAAGCAATCCAATTATCCTTCAACTGGTGAGTGAGTAAGCAAAATGTGACATATACCACACATAATCAGTATTAAAAAAAAAACCAACTTCTGAAATATATTAAAACACGGTTGAATCTCAAAAATAGTTATGCCAAGTGAAAGAAGACAAACTTAAAGATGATGTTATAATTCTATTTACATAAACAAGCAGAACAAATATCTATAGAGGTAGAAAGATTAGCTGTTTCCTGGGGTTGGGGGTTAAATATCTATAGAGGTAGAAAGCTGTTTCCCGGGGTTGGGGGTTAAATATCTATAGAGATAGAAAGATTAGCTGTTTCCCGGGGTTGGGGTAGGTATTGACCGCAAATAAGCATAAGGGAATTTGGGGAGATGACAGAAATGTTTTAGGATTGGATTGACATAACGGTTGCAAAACTCTGTAATTTTACCAAAATAATCATCAAATTTTACAATTACAATGGACAAATTTTTAGTATGTAAGCTATACCTTAATAAATCCATTTAAAAATAAAGAGAAAATAACCGGGCTCGGTGGCTCAGCCTGTAATCCCGTGCCTTTGGGAGGCTGAGATGAGTGGATTGCCTGAGCCCGCGGGTTCGGGACCCGCCTGGGCAGGCGAGACCTCATCTCTACAATAAATCAAAAAACCAACCGGGTGTGGTAGCGCATGCCTGTAATTCTGGCTACTTGGAAGGCTGAGGCGGAAGGGTCGCCGGAGCCCAGCAGGTCGAGGCTGCGG
>NW_007259927.1:897080-900447 GCF_000164805.1 Carlito syrichta
CAAAAAAAAAAAAAAAAAAAAAAAAAAAAAAAAAAAAAAAAAAAAAAAAAAGAGGAAATAGGTTTATGGTCATGCCACCCTGAATGCGTCCGATCTCATCTGATCTCAAAAGCTAAACAAGGTCATGCCTGGTGAGTACTTGGATGGGAGAAAATAGATTAGAGCATAGATCATGGGGCCATCCTGAGGAAGGTACAGAAGGAAAGCCATCACAGAGGTGACAAACAGCTATATGCCCCATGGGACCTCTCTTCAACATCTGGCCAATGAAATGTAGCCAGAGTGATGTGTGGCACTTTCCAGGGGGAAGGTGAAGAGTCAGTGTTTGATTTGCTACTTTGTCTTTTCTTTCAATGACTGGCCAATAATACAGTTGGAAACTGCTGTGTTAGCGCTGGTCTTAGAGTAAAACTAAAACACGGCAGTGTCCCAGCTTACCTGCAATGAATGTATAACCATAACAAGAAATGAATGTATAACCATAACAAGAAATAAATCCTTACTTGGCCTTCTTGTGATCATCATTTACATATCTTAATAATGTGGGCATTTTGAAATATGATTTAGGGCTGGGCACGGTGGTTCACGCCTATAATCCCAGCAATTTGGGAACCTAAGGTGAGGATTGCCTGAACCCACGAGTTTGAGACCAGCCCGGGCAACTTGACAAGACCTCATGTCTACAATAAATCAAGAAAAATTAGCCAGGCATGGTGGTGAGTGCCTATAGTTCCAGCTACTTGTAAAGCTGAGGTGAAAGGATCGCCTGAGCCTGGCAGGTTGGGACTGCGGTGGTCGTGAGCGTGCCACTGCAGTCCAGGCTGGGTGACAGAGTGAGACTCTGACTCAAAAGAAATTATATATATATATATATATATGATTTGGATTTTAAAATTCTGTAATTTAAAATTACTGATATTTTGGGGTTGTTTGTTACCACAACATAATGTGTGAACATATCCTGATGTGTACATATGTTCTAAAAGATATTAAAAACACAATTATTTAAAACTGTTTGCCTATATTTGCTCATTCCTATAAAAATCTTTTTCCATAAAAACTTTTTTTTAATAAGAATTGAACACTTGACATGCAAGTGAACGAATGTTTAAATGTACAATATACTCATTAACTATAATGCTGTACAGTAGAGCTCTGGAACATATTCATCTTACATAAATGAAACTGTATACCTATTGAACAGAAACTCTGCATCTTCCCTTTCCCCCAGTCTCTGACAACCACCATTTTACCCCCTGCTTCTGTGAAGTTGACTATTTTGGAGAACTTTACATAGACTCATGCAGTATTTGTACTTCTTGACTAGCTTATTTACCTAGCATAATGCCCTCTAAGTTCATCCATGATATCCCATATAGCAGGATTTTCTTCTTTAAGACTGGGTAATAGTTCACTGTATGTATATACCTCATTTTCTTTACCCATTCATCCATTGATGGACATTTAGGTTGTCCCACATCTTGGCTATTGTGAATAATGTTGCAATGAACATGGGAATGCAGATACCCCTTCAACATTTTGATTTTATTTTCTTTGGATATATACCCAGAAAATGGATTGGTGGACCATATGGTAGTTCTATTTTTAGTTTGTTGAGGAACTGCCATACTATTTTCCACATTGGCTGCACCATTTTACATTCCCAATAGTGTACAAAGGTTCCAGTTTCTCCACACCCTTGTCAACACTTATTTATTTATTTTTTTTACAACAGCCATCCTAACAAGTATCAAGTGATAATCTCATTGTACTTTTGATTTGTGTTTCCCTGATGATTAGTAATGTCAACTACTTTTTCATATATATATATCAGTCATTTGCATGTCTTCTTTTATGAAATGTCTATTCAAGTCCTCTGCCCATTTTGAAATAAGGTTAATTTCTTTCTTTCTTTCTTTCTTTCTTTCTTTCTTTCTTTCTTTCTTTCTTTCTTTCTTTCTTTCTTTCTTTCTTTCTTGCTATTGTGTTATAGGAGCTCCTTTTTTTCCCTTCTATTAACCTCTTATTAGATATATGGTTTGCAAATATTTTCTCCCAATCTGTAGATTACCTTTTTATTTTGCTGATTGTTTTCTTTGCGTGCCGATTTTTAGTTTGACATAATCCTATTGGTCTATTTTTGCTTTTGGTGTCTGTGCTTTGGGGATCATAGGTAAGAAATTATTGTCAAGGTCAATGCAATGAAATTTTCCTCCTATGTTTTCTTTTAGGAGTTTTAAAGTTTCAGGTCCTATGTTTAAGTCTTTATTCCATTTTGAGTTGATTTTGTTTATAGTGTGTGTCCAATTTTATTATTTTGCATGTGGATATACAGCTTTTCCAACAACATTTGTTGAAGTGATTCTTCTTTCTTCACTGTGGCACTCGTCAAAGTTCAGTTGACTATTTATGTGTGAGTTTATTTCTGGGCTATTTACTTTTTAAATAAACTATATTTTCTAATCTAACAAAAAGAAAGAAAGAAAGAAAGAAAAGGTAGATAGGACTGTTTGAATCCTTTTATGATTCCAAAGAAATTTTAGAATTGATCTTTAAAATTTATGTAAAGAATGTCACTGAGATTTTGTTAGCGATTGTATTGAATCTATAGATCATTTTGGGTAGTATACACATTTTTAACAGTTTAAAATCTTTCAAGTAATGCCCATGCAATGTCTTTCTATTTATTTGTCTTCTTTCTTATTAATGTTTTGTAGTTTTCAGTGAACACGTCTTTTGTTTCTTTGGTTAAGTTTATTCCTAAGCATTTTATTCTCCCCTCCAACATTTTATGTTATTTGTGCCATAGCTTACTTCTTTTTGTGTTGCATATACATTAACATATTTTCATGGTCACAGTTTTTCAGTACCTTTGCCTTCTAATTTTTATACTAGTATTAAAATTGTTAAAACACTACTGTTACAGTATTATAGTATTCTGTATTTGTTTATATATTTACCTTTAACAGAAAGTGCTATGCTTTCACAAGTTTTGCATTGTTGTTTAGTGTTCTTTCGTGCCAACTTGAAGAATTATCTTTAGAATTTCTTGTTAGGTGGGTCTAGTGGTATTGAATTCTCCCAACTTTTGTTTTAGAAAATTCTGTATCTCTCCTTCACATTTGAAGCACGATCTTTTCTCGTGTAGTATTCTTTGTGGCAGTTTCCCCCCAGCATTTTGAATGTATCATCCCATTTCTTTCTGGCCTGCAAGGTTTTTGCTGAGAAATCCACTGATAGTCTAATGGGATTGGGGGAGTTATGTGAGTAGAACCCTTGTACATGACAAGTTTCTTTTCTCTTGTTGCTTTCAATTTTTTTTTTTTTTTTTTTTTGTTGGAGTCTCACTCTGTCACCCAGACTGGAG
>NW_007259927.1:900566-913928 GCF_000164805.1 Carlito syrichta
CTAGCGATCCTTCCACCTCAGCCTTCCGAGTAGCCGGAATTACAGGCGCGCGCTGCCATGCCCGGCTGATTTTTTTATTTTATTGTAGAGATGAGGTCTCGCCTGCCCAGGCGTGTCTCAAACCCGCGGGCTCAGGCAATCCACTCACCTCAGCCTCCCAAAGGCTTTTTTTGTCTTTTACTTTTGACTATTTTATCATAATATATCTTGCTATAAATTTCCCATCTAATTTGGAATTTTTTTAGCATTCCCGGAACTGGATGTCCATTTCTTCCCTAAGATTGGGAAATTTTCAGCTATTATTACTTTGAATAAGCTTTCTGACTCCTTTTCTCTCTTTTTTTTCTGAAACTCCCATATGTATACGTTGGTCTGCTTGATGGTATCTCATAAGTTCCTCAAACTTTCTTCATTCTTTTTTAAAATTCTATTTTATGGCCGGGCTCGGTGGCTCAGCCTGTAATCCCAGCACTTTGGGAGGCCAAGGCAAGTGGATTGCCTGAGCCTGAGGGTTCGAGACTCACCCAGGCAAGTTGGCAAGACCTTGTCTCTACGATAAATCAAAAATTAACTGGGCGTGGTAGGTATGCGCCTGTAGTTCCAGTTACTTGGAAGGCTGAGGTGAAAGGATCACTGGAGCCCAGCAGGTCGAGGCTGCAGTGGCTGGGAGTCTGCCACTATACTCCAGTCTGGACAACGGAACTTGGTTATATCAAATAACCTGTCTTTGAGTTTGTTGATTCTTTCTTCTGCTTAATTCTAATGCTGAATCTAATGCTGAATCTCTGTATTAATTTTTTAGTTTCATTATTATGCTCTTCAATATTTTTGTTTCATTCTTTTTTATATTTTCTCTCTCTTCACTGACATTCTCAATTTGTTCACCTAAGCTCATTAAGCTTTTTTTTTTTTTTTGAGATAGAATCTCACTCTGTTACCCAGCCTGGAGTGTTGTGGCACAATCACAGCTCACTGCATGTCTGCCCTCCTGAGCTCCTCCCACCTTGGCCTTCCAAGTAGCTGGGATTATAGGCATGCACCACCACATTTGGTTAATTTTGTTTATTTTTGTGTAGAGCTGAGATCTCACTATGTTGTCGAGGCTGGTCTCAAAATCCTGGCCTCAAGTGATCCTCCTGTCCTGGCCTCTCCAAGTGCTGGGATTATAAGCATGTGCTACCACACCCAGCCTCATTAAGCTCTTGATGATGGTTATTTTGAATTTTCTGTCAGGCTGTTCATAAAACTCTGTTTCCTTAGGTTTGATTTCTGGAAATTTATCTTGTTTCTTTCTTTGGACCATGTTCCCCTTGTTTTTGTTTAGTTTAATTTAGTTTTTTCTTAACTCTTTGTCAAGGAAAATTAGACATTAGGAAAAAACAACTACTCCTCTCAGTCTTCTTGAACTTGCCTTGTTTAGGAGAAGATTCTCACCAACCAACCTGTCCAGACATTCTTGGGGGCATTTTAAACCTTCTCTGTATATTCATCTTCTCTGGCTTACATGATAGTCCAAATTGTCCTCTTTGTTCTCAATGGCCCGTAAGCATCTAAAAAATGCTTGAGCTTTTAGTGATCTGAGACTGTCTCTCAGAGGGCCCCAGAAAAGTCAGAGTGTAAACACACGGTTTTACTCTTTTTATCTCCAGTGAGAAATTGGCATCTAATATACTTTTGGGGGGCCTAATTCCTCTGTGTTGAACTTGAGAGAAGGCATCATGAGTAATTGCTCTGTTGTCTTTGTTCTGTGCAGCCCTTGTCTAGAGTATGCCAGATTCAGTTAGTACTCCAAAAAGCAAGACAGATCAGCTGCTCTCTTGGGTAGACCCCCAGAAATTAGAATATTGGAATCCAGTCCAATTATTTCCTTTCCTCCAAGAGAGAAGCTGGAAGCTGAGGGTTTCAACCTAATCATATGGCACACTGTGCTTCAGGGAATTACAGAAATAAGGTATCTTGAATTTTCATACCCGTTTTAATATGGCTAGTTTCGTGCTTGTCCAGTGTACAACTAGTTTTCTTAACTGCTTTTTTTTTTTTTTACAAGGGAATTGTTGCATAAAGTATTGTGCTCAGGTCTGTCATTCAACCATCTTACTGACATCTCTCCTCCATGAGAGGTATAAATATACAAGCAATATTGATTATTATTTTCTTTTTCTAAGGTTAAGTTTTTTTTGAAAAAATGTTCTTTATCTGTGGTGCATATAATGGAGTGATTGATAGATACCTGATGTCTTATCTTAGTTAATGAGTCTGTTCTCAATAAAACCCTCCATTTACCTGTAATGTACTAGCTGGAAAAATCAGCCTGGAAGTAGAGTAGTCTTCTTGGGTATGCAAACACTGAGACAAAGACAGAGTTGTAGGTACTGGAACAAAGTCCAGCAGTTGACAAAACGTGTCAATTGAAACAAGGTTTCCTAACCGGCATATTTGATGAATTACAGATAGACTGATAAATGATTAACTTAACATTTAGGGATTCCAAGACAGGCCCAAGATGGCCAGAGATGCTGGGATGATTATATATCTTCATCAGCAGTTTCATCCATTTGTCTTCATTTTTTCTGTTTAAATATGATCACTTTATGTGCAATGATGTGAAAAGGATTGGGAAACACAGATCTAAATGATAAAGATGATAATATTTTAATCAAGTAGTTTTGATTACTTGAGAGAAGAATAGAGTCAAAGGAAAAGAGGGGAGGTATTAAATAAGGAAAGGCAAGTGTTTCAGTTTGTGCTTCCTATTATAGAATAAATTGGTAGCATTTGATCAACTGCTGTTAGATTTAGCATTTCACTTAATGTATAATCATATTTAATCTTTACTGCTTATGAGAAAATGATTGCTGTTAGTATTTTTTAAATGAGGAACTTCAAGCTCAGAGAGTTACAGTGACTTGACCAGAATCATGAGTTTTCAAATGTGGAGACTGAGAACTGAATCAAGTTTTGGACAGGAAACTGGGTCATGGGATCCAGGAGTAGGTGGTAACATGAAAGTAAGTTGACTGCCAGTATCAGTGCAATTTGCCTTCAGGAAGCCAGAGCCAGGCACTAGACTGGAATTTAGTATGAGTTCTTAAGTTCCTAGCAGGGAGGATAGGAACTGGCAAGAGTAGACCAGGATCACCAATATTAGAGAGACTAGAATATTAAGCTGAGACTTAGCCACAAGGAAAAAGGCAGAAGCTATTATCAGAATCCCAATTTAAGATCAAGATCAGAATGGCAGGCTAGACATGATGGCTCACACCTGTAATCCCAGCACTTGGGGAGGGCAAAGTGAGAGGACTGTCTGAGCCCAGGAGTTTGAGATTAGCCTAGGCAACACAGTGAAACACTGTCTCTACAAAAAAAAAAAAAAAATTAGCCAGGTATGGTAGCACATGTCTGTTATCCCAGTTACTCAGAAGGCTGAGATGGAAAGATTGCCTGAGCCTAGTGTTGAGGCAGTGAGACAGGATTGTGCCATTGCACTCCAGCCTGGGCAACAGAATGAGACTCTGACTCAAAAAAAAAATCAGAATTGCAGATAAAGGAAATGATGTTAATCTTTAGGTGTTATGTTAAAAGTTTGCTGGGGGACAAGATGAAACCTAAGAATTAGGAAAACTTAGAAGTTTTCAACTGTGGGAGAGAGTAGAAAAACTTAGGACTTATCCATTACCTCACATAGGAGACCTGAGGCTAGGTTAAGATTAATTTTATAGCTTTATCCATATTGTATTATCTTGACCTTTGGGAGAACATTTCCTGGCTTCTGTAAACTTCTTACTCATATTAGGCTCAACTCTATAATGGTCAACGGTGGGCAATTTCAAGGCTACATTTTAATTTAGTCTTTAAAACGTGGTTAAAGAATCATATAATCTAGCAGTAGTTTTTAAACCTGATAACACACCACAGTAACCTAGGAAGCATGTTTAAATAAATAAGTATTGGGTCAAATGATCAAATAAATAAGACTATCTGGTAGAATAAAGATCTTGAATCTGTATTTTTGATAGATTCCCCCAAAGAGACAATGCAATCACAAAAATATGAGTAGCTTTTCCAATGTTATTAAAAGTTATACATTCATCAAATATCTTTTTCTAAAACCATATGCTTTCTACTTTTTGAATTGGCTGAAATTTACCAATGTCACTCCTTTTAAATTTTTTTTCATTTTTTCCTATTGTTCCTTTTACAATAAGAATAAAGTAGAAAGAAATGCTCTACTCAGAAGGAGTTATAAAAAACAAAGTATGAAAATGAGAAAAATATGGACTATTATTTAGAACTCGTAAGCCAATTTTCTTTAGGTCAGCAATTTAAAATTATTGATCTAAAAATAAAATTCCAGCCCGTCTTTTCCAAAACTCTAGTATTGTGGTACAATCTTGTTTTTTCTTTTCTCTTCTTTTTTTTTTTTTTGAGTTGGCATCTCACTCTGTCGCCCAGATTGGAGTGCAGTGGCCGCTTCTGGTCACTGCAGCCTCGACCTGCTGGGCTCTGGTGATCCTTCCGCTCAGCCTTCCAAGTAACTGAAATTACAGGTGTGTGCTACCATGCCCAGCTAATTTTTTGATTTATTGTTGAGATGAGGTCTTGCCAAGTTGCCCAGGCGGGTCTCGAACCCGCGGGCTCAGGCAATCCACTCATTTCAGCTTCCCAAGGCGCGGGATTACAGGCTGAGCCACTGAGCCCAGCTCAATCTTGTTTTTTCTTAATGTTAGCTAAATTCTTAAAACACCCCTGATGTTAAATTAGAACATGTGCAAATGTCAATCTTCCTCTGCTGCCATCTTTAATTAGAGAGCTACTATGCTTATTCTTGGTTTGATTTTCAGCTAATGTTTTCTGAAGAATTGTAAGTAATGCCTATGGAGCTTTTATAGATTCTGTGCTAAATAATTCACATTTTTATTGTAAAGCAATCATATATTATTTTATCGTTTTAAGTTTATACATATAAAAAAAGTTGAGTCTTAGTAAAGTAATTTGCCCAAGGTTTACAGAGAATCAAATTGTTGAACTAAGAATTTGAACTTAGTCAGTTTTACTCCTGAGCTTTTTACTGTAGATGCATAAGTAAAAATAATAGAACACAATTGAGTTTTTAATCAAAACAAAAACAAAAACAAAACAGATGATCTCAAAAATTATTACGCTAAAAAGAACTAACTTCCTAATTTAAAAATGAGAAAACTGAGATGAAAAGACATTAAACCAAAGCTCAATGTCATACTACTAATACGAGTTTAGACGAACCAATTCTCCTGATTCCCAATTTAGTGTGCTACTGTTTCAACCAAGAAACTTAGATATATGTAAAGGTAATTAGGGCTTCATAGAAATTAACTATATGCCACAAATGATGAATTTTTGGACATATAAGTGAAGTTTGATTTACATTTTAATAAACAAAGGAGGTGGTTAAGCCAATGTATTATTTAAAACTAATGTATTTAAGGGCAAAGACTGTAATCTTAAATGTGTGTGATGGATCAAAAAATATTCTCCTGGGATGCTGAAAATTGAAAAGAACATCACTCTCGCCCTTCTAACAGTGATACATAGAGCCAAACTACAAATTTATGACTTTTTTTGAGCTCATCAGAAAGTTGAAGCCACATGGGTATAGTAACCAAAACAGCATGATACTAGTACAAAAATAAACACATAGACCAATGAAACAGAACTGAGAATCCAGAAATAAAACCACTGACCTACAACCAACTCATCTTTGACAAAGTAGAAACACAAACACTGGGAAAGGACACCTTATTTAATAAATGATGTTGGGAAAACTGGTTGGCCATATGTAGAAGAATGAAGGTGGACCCCTACCTCTTGCCATATAAAAAATTAACTCAATGAATTAACAACTTAAACATAAGACTTCAAACTATAAAAATCCTTGAAGAAAGCCTAGCAAACACTCTTCTGGACATTGGCCTAGGCAATGAGTTCATAACCAAAGCCTCAAAAGCAAAGGACAATATTGACAAGTGGGACCTAATTAAACTAAAGTGTTTCTGCACAGCAAAAGGAACTGTCAACCAAGTTAACAGACAACCTATGGCTTGAGAGAAAATATTTGCAAACTATGCATCTGACAAAGGACTAATATCCAGAATCTACAATCTACAAAGAACTCTAATGAATTCACAGGAGAAAAAAACGAATAATCCCATTAAAAGGACATGAAAAGACACTTCTCAAAGGGAAACATACAAGCAGCCAACAAACATAAGAAAACATGCTCAATATCACTAATCATCGAATTATGCAAATCAAAACCACAATGAGGTACCATCTCACACCAGTCAGAATGGCTTTAAGTCAAAAAACAACAGATGTTGGCAAGGTTGTAGAGAAAAGGGAACACTCTTACACTGTTGGTAGGAATACAAACTAGTTCAACTTCTAAGGAAAACAGTTTGGAGATTTCTCAAATAACTAAAAATAAATTTACCATTCGACCCAGCAATTTCATTGCTGGGCATATAACCCAGGGAGCACAAATCACTGCACCAAAAAGATACTTGTACTCACATGTGTATTGCCGCACCAACCACAATAGCAAAAACATGGAACCAACCTAGATACCCATGAACTTTAGATGGGATAAAGAAAATGTGATACATATACACCATGAAATACTACACAGTCATAAAAAAGAACAAAATCACGTCTTTTGCAGTGACATGGACACAGCTAGAGACCATTACTTGAATGAATAATCATAGAAATTGAAAACTGATTATGGACTGGGTTCGGTGGCTCATCGGGTAATCCCAGCACTTTGGGAGGCCGAGGCAAATGGATTGCCTGAGCCTGTGGGTTCAAGACCCGCCCGGGCAACTTGGTGAGGCCTCATCTCTACCATAAATAAAAAATTAGCTGGGCATAGTAGCACATGCCTGTAATTCCAGCTGCTTGGAAGGCTGAGGCAGAAGGATGGCCGGAGCCCAGCAGGGCGAGGCTGCGGTGGCCGGGAGCATGTCACAGTCTGGGCAACAGAATGAGATTCCGACTCAAAAAAGAAAAGAAAATTGATTATGCATGCTCTCCCTAACAAGTGAGAGATAAACCCTGAATACACATGGGCACAAAGATGGGAACAACAGACACTAGGGCACTCCTAATGGGGGGATGGAGGAAGGTAAAGCTTGAAAAACTCCCCACTGGGTACCATATCCACCATCTGGGTGACGATCTCAATAAAAGTCCAAACCTGCACATACATGCCTTGACTCTAAAAAAGAAATAAAATAAAATAAAGAAGAAAGTTGAAACCACATGGTAACTAATTAACCAAGAATATTAGAAGAGAAAAACATCTTCGGGGAGAGAGGGATATGAGCACTTGTTCACCCAGGGCAGGTGCAATCAGGTCCCAATAAAAATTTCGCTAAGGAATTCAGTTAAGGCATCTGTAGAAGCCAAGTGTAAGAGTGTGGAGTTCCTGGGGACCATTAATGTAAGGGAAGTTCACACCCTCTTGAGGGTTCTTCTCCAGGGACTTGACAGGCCTACACGCGTGCGTGCGCACACGCGCGCACACACACACGATTGGTGAGAGTCCCAAGAAAGCATACTTAATGGTGCAGGCCTGAGGGAAGGAAAGAGTAAGCCCTGCAGGAAAGGCATGAAGGCCCACACATCCTTTTTGTCTATGTCCCTTGTAGAACAAGAGTCTTCAACAGCAGGCAGATGGGTACCAAGCACTGTTGCTCTTAATGGCTCTGAGGAAAACCATTCTAGCTATGTGTAGGGAATGGAAAAACAAAACTAAGCAAAATAAAAACTCTCTAACCTTGGAGAAATGCCAGGATTATGTGTGGAGCTCATGACTATAGCTGGTGGGTTGGGCAGGAGCACTGAGAAGGCCATTCCTTAGATCCTGGGACAAAGAACCTACATAAAACTGAGACTTAACCAAAATAACAGAGACTTCCTCCCACTCAGCAGGTTAACAAACATTGAGTACACTGTAACAATGGAATAACGCTGGGAGAATTGCAAGAGTGTGGGCAGAGAGAGAAAGAGAGAGATCCTCTCTGAGGCAAAACAGAAAGAGAAGCCGTCAAGCTGCAGGTAAAGAAGATATTGAGAGAGGGAGAGACAGAGAGAGAGAGAGAGAGAGAGAGAGAGAGAGAAGAAAGAGAACAACAAAACAACCCCTCTTTAAATGAGACCCTATCCTAAACACAAGGCATCTCTGGAAGAATTTGAATGCTATGGACACTGATTGTAAACACAGCGAAAAGAAACCCCAAACTCAAACCAACTCCTTCTTAGATTGGCTCAAATAAAGGTCTGACATAAGGGAAGGTATGCCCACAAGCAAACATAGAAGCTGTTTGCCTTAGTTGCTATTCCTACATAGATGTTCAACCTCCAACAGAAAATTATGAGGTATATCAAAAGTCAAAGAGCAATCAACTAGCAAGAGAAAAGCAATCAATAGAGCCATGTATTTGTTCAATATGACAGAGATGATGGACTTAACAGAAAGAGAATTTAAAATAACTATGGTTAATGTATTAAAGGCACTGGAGGGGAAAACTGGCAACATACAAGAACAGAGAAGCAATTTGAGCAAAGAGATGGAAACTGTAATAAGGAGTAAAATGGAAACATTAGAAAGAAAAAGCACAATAGCAGAGATGAAGAATAATATTCAAGAGATGAATAGTAATATTTAAAGACTTATTAGGAGGCTTGACAAAACTGAGGAAAGAATTAGTCAGTTTGAAGATAGGTCAATAGATATTACCCAAACTGCAACAGAAAGATATTCAAACTGTACTTCTCATTTATTGTTTGTGAGAATGCAAAACAGTATAATCTCTTTGGAAAACAGTTTGGTTATTTTTTATGGAGTTAAGTATGTACTTACTATATGTTCCAGAAATATCACTCTGAGTAATTGCTCAAGAGAAATAAAAATGTATGTGCACACAAAAACCAATATGTAAATATATATAACATTTTTATTCATAATTATTAATTTTTGAAAAAAACCTAAATTATGAATGGATAAACAAACTGCGGTACATTTGTACAATGGAATACTACTCAGACATAAAAAGGAACAAACTTGATATATACCTATAACATGGTTAAATCTCAAAAGCATTTGCTAAGTGAAAGCGACCAAATTTCCAAAACTGCATACCATAGAATTCCATTTGTATGACATTCTAAAAAAGTGAAACTAAAAGGTTGGAGAACTTACTCTTGGACGACAGGGGTTGGGAATGAAAGGAGAAGCTTACTATGGAGGGGAATTTTGAAGTATAATGGAACTATATATGTTTTTTATTTATTTATTTGAATTGGAGTCTCACTCTGTCGCCCAGACTGGAGTGCAGTGGCCACTCCCGGCCACCGCAGCCTCGACCTGCTGGGCTCCGGCGATCCTTCCGCCTCAGCCTTCCAAGTAGCTGGAATTACAGGTGCACGCTACCACACCCGGCTAATTTTTGATTTATTGTAGAGGTGAGGTCTCGCCAAGTTGCCCAGACGGGTCTCGAACCCGCGGGCTCAGGCAATCCACTCACCTCGGCCTCCCAAGGCATGGGATTACAGGCTGAGCCACCGAGCCCAGGTTATGATAGTTTTGATGGTAGATGCATGACTCTATGTACTCGTCAAAATGCTTTGAATTTGGCACCACAAAGAGTAAATTTTACTGTGTATAAGATAAAACAAATACATTTAAAGAAAAGATCTGTTGTCGTATACAGAATTTGGGATTGAAGTAGTTTTTAGGACTGAGGATGTTGTGCAAACATGCTGTCAATAAAATTAAAATTTATTCTTACTCTTTTAAATGTCTGAATGATTCCAGGGTGAAATCACAAGGGAGCACTTCCTCAAGCAATACTTCCTTACAGAGAACACTAAACTAGAACCTGAATGAGTTTCTCTCTTTTTCTGTGACCCAACTGGATTCAAAATAATGGGCATCATACTATTTACTAAGTCAAAAGGTAATTATTTGCTTCTTCTAAACATTTTGGTTAACTTAATCCTTTCTTCCTCACAAATACTCTTTGTCACTCTCTCCCCATCATCTTACCAGACATCAGATTGTTCATTCACTAACGAATGCTTGTGGGCGTGCTAAGGAACCGTAAGGTGTGCTGGAGTCATGCTGTCCTTACCTAGGTAGGTTCCAAGTGACTAGCCCTCCCACTAAATAATTTTCATAATTACATGGCTTAGCTATACAGTTGACATTGCCCTACTCTCCAAAGAAATAACGATGGCAATTTATAATTACAAGCCGCTTTATCCACTTTTCTAACAATTCTTTGACATACTTCCTCAATTATTTGAGTAATGTATGTACACAAAAAAATGGATGAAATTTGGAAATTTTAAGCACTCTTGAAGCTTTTTTTTAACAAATGCAAATCAAAAATAAAATTATAAGTCCCCTAACTGACTGAATAGACCCCTTCTAAACCAAGGGAAACCTGAAAAACCAAATTCCAGACTATGTTGGGAAAGAGGGGCTGACACATCTTATTATATTCCTTCCCTTCTGGAGTTTGAGCATTAAAAAGAGATCATAAAGATGCCGGATGGGGTACAGTGTGTTGTTCTGTGGGTTCTTTGACTTGTCATAGGAAAGCATTTCAGAGCAAGTCCTAAGTACAGTCCAAGATAGAATTTATTAAAGAAAAACAGGCATGTTCAAGAGCGAGCATGGCACGTGCTTGCCTTTGACAAGAAGCTTTATATACCTTTACAACCTTTACAGTGACTAAGCAAACCATGAACTAAGAGTGGTGGACTGCCTGAGGGTGGGATGTCTGGTTATAAGTTTTGATTATCATCTCTCAGACTTCTAAGGTTACGAAGAACTTCTAAATAATTAAAGTTATTGCCTAACTAGATTTGGACTTTTCCCAGAACATCATGTCAGTGTTCTGGACAATTCTCTATTGTTTCTGTGATTTCCTGCACTGGTAGATTCACATTCCGGCCCACAAGGTGATCAGGTCTGTTGTGCCTGGTCAGTTTGGTAGAGTCATGTACTGATCAGAAAGATGTCTGAACACATCCTATTTTAATTTAAACTGTCTACAAAAATCTTATCTATCTATGTCTAACCTGCACTGAATAACCTGCCTCAATAAGACTGATGAAACAGACTCTGGTAATAAGACATCAAATTCCAACCTGACTCTGGTATAGCATCACATAATAAATAGCAGGCCCTAAAAGAAAACAACAACAACAACAAAACCTACCCTAAAATACATTTACTTGACCTATTTTAAGATAATCTGGTAAAGCTGTCTTTTTTCGGACAATATTTGCATCTGTAGAAAGTCTCCATTAACAGAGCCAGATCTTTCCCCTTCCAAGCCTTTCCAGATCCAGAAATGAGTAACTGAGAGTCTGATACCTTTAAAGTCTGAATAAGAAATGTCTACCATCTCTTCTCTCTAAGGACTGCCACCTATGAGGCTTCATCTACATAATAAGAACTGTGGTCTCCATAATCCCCTTATCTTAACTCAGATATTCTTTTCTGCTTATTTTAGGTTCTTAGACAATAGCTTAACTCTCTCAGCCAATTGTCAATTAAGACATCCCTAAAACTCACTGTTAGCTTCCTGCTTTGAGATGTCCCACCTTTCTAAGCTGAACCAATGTATGTCTCACATGTATGGATTTATGGCCTTGCCTGTAAGCTTTTGTCTCCCCCAAAAATGTATAAAACCAAGCTGTAACAGAACCACCTTAGGCACAGTTTCTCAGGCCCTCCTGAGACTGTACTTTGGGCCTTGGTCACTTATATTTGGCTTAGAATAAACCTCTTTAAATATTTTTACAGAGTTTGGTTTTTCATCAACACAAGTATTCATTTTAGGATTCATTACTTATAAATAGAGTTACCTTGTTGTCATTGATTAGTAGTAGCCTTAGATACTTCTAATCACTAACTTAAGTTCACCAGTCTGAGATAGTAATGAGTACTTCCAATTCAGAGTGTGAAGAAAGTTAATGACAGGACCTGATGTGTGATTGTCTCTTTTGTCCCCTTAATTCATAATATATTAATATTACCAAAAAGTTTGAAGAGGAGATCTCTAGCTACTATTTGAAGTCAAAGAAAATCACAGAAATAAGCTAAAAAAAAGAAATTTTAAGTACGTCAATAAAGTTTTTGCCATTGAAGTATAACATCATTTTCTTTCCCCAGAATCCCAGAATCTGGGATTTGATCTTTAGAATCAACATGGAATTTTCAAAATTGAGGCTATTCTTGGACGATTAAGGCAAAAATTTATATTTGCTGAAATTATCTTGGTAGTGTACCAGATCATGTCAGCACAAAAGTTTGTCTTCTCAAGATTAAGGATAAATTTGGTTTGCACTATATATCCAAAGCAGAATTCTGTTTTTCTTTTCTTTTTTTTTTTGAGCTGGAGTCTCACTCTGTCGCCCAGACTGAAGTGCAGTGGTTGCTCCCGGCCACCGCAGCCTAGACCTGCTGGGCTCTGGCAATCCTTCCGCCTCAGCCTTCCAAGTAGCCGGAATTACAGGCATGTGCTACCACGCCCGGCTGATTTTTTGATTTATTGTAGAGATGAGGTCTTGCTGCCCAGGCGGGTCTCGAACCCGCGGGCTCAGGCAATCCACTCACCTCAGCCTCCCAAAGGCGCGGGATTACAGGCTGAGCCACCGAGCCCGGCTCAGAATTCTGTTTTTCTAGAGCAAATGTTCAGTTAGTGTTTCCTCTTTGGGCTACGGGTACCCTCTAAATCACTTAGACCTAAAGCCGCAGGCATCTTTGAGTATTTCCTTAAACTACTTCCTTCAATATCCTCCCTACTTGTCATTAAATTGCATCAGTCCGAAGTCTGCAATATCTCTTGAATGAACCCATGCCTTCTGAACATTTTGCCACTGCAATATTTCTGGCACTCAATACTCCTCAACCTGTCTATGAAGCTCTGCCTTATTTTCCTGCCTGGTACCTCCTATTCTAAAATCAGGATTCTTCTAAACATTTTAGGTCTGACCCTAAATCTGTTTCTGTGATTGATCTCTACCCCCAAATCTCCCCTGTGATATTGTGACTACTTAAAGTAAGTACGACAACATATAGACTAGTTGTCATTTTATAAAGGTTTTTCTTTTGATGTTAGGATAAGAAGCTTCCCTTACTCAACTGACAGTAGAAAGACATTTTTTTTTTTCAAGTAGAAGAAATATGAAGCGGTATGAAGACTGGATTTGGAGGGAGAGACAAAAGACAGTATAAGTGATGATCAGAAGATCATTGAAGCTGGGCTCGGTGGCTCAACCTGTAATCCCGCGCTTTGGGAGGCCGAGGTG
>NW_007259927.1:913948-923662 GCF_000164805.1 Carlito syrichta
GGTCTAGGCTGCGGTGGCCGGGAACGGCCACTGCACTCCAGTCTGGGTGACAGAGTGAGACTCCACCTCAAAAAAAAGAAAAAAAAGAAGATCATTGAGATGGTTTAAGAGGGAGGTAGTGAAGACCTCAACTATGGTGGTTGCAGTAGGAAGGGAAAAAACAGATAGAAGAAATGTTATATAGATAGAATCTACAGAATTCTAGCAACAAATTATTTAAGGAGAGTGACGAGTAAGAAGGAACTGCCAATGACTACAAGATTTCTAGTCTGTGTTGTAGAGAAAGGACATGTCAGTAACACATGGAGGGAAGAGCGAATGTTGTTGGAGGCATTGGGAGGCATGAATAGGCTTTATGTCTAGAAAGACTGAGTTTGAAATCTCTCTCGTGTACTTGCTTCCATGTAATAGCAAACAAGTGTCTTAATTTCTTTTTGCCCTAATTTGTGCATCTAGACACCGGGGTGGAAATACCTACTCACAGAGGGTTATTATGAGGCTTGAGTAAGCTACCGTACAAAAGGCACCTGCCACACAGTGAGTTCTAGACCAATAAATGGAAGTTATTACTATTATTATTATGATGACTGTAAAGAAACAAGTGCCCGCCTAATTATTAATCAGTCATTGGTAATTGACTACACTCTAATGGACATCAAGTGGCATTTACATGAGGCATTGCCTCAAGTCCTGGGGAGCTGACCTGATCAATTGAGTCTAGAATTTTCTTGAAGGAAACTGTCATCAAGATGATCTGGTTTTGAGAATGGTTTTTCGGGAGATTTACTCAGTTAACCTGATCTGCCCATGATCTGAAGTAGTTTTGGAAAGGCTCTGTAAAATGAAAAGGGAAATGCAAGAAGATGAGGTGAGTAGTTTAGGAGGGAGCTGAAGGGAGAGGAGACAGGGAAAGCAAGTTAAGGAGAGGATCCATCAAGATAGAAGGCAGGCAGCCAAGTTTGGTGGCTCACACCTGTAATCCCAGCACTGTGGGAGGCAGAGGTGGGAGGGTTGGTTGTAGCTAGCAGTTCTGGAGTAGCCTGGTCAACATAGCAAGACCTTGTCTCAAAAAAAAAGGATTGAGAGTTGGGGTGGAGGGGACCTGCCAGAGTCGGTACTGGAGACAGGGTGTGGTGTGTGAGCTGTTAGCTCCAGAGGTGCAATCACCATAAAAAAAGGGAGGTGCCTGGGAAGGGCAGACAGCAGGAGGGTGGAGATGTGGGAGGGGCAGTGCTGGGTAGGGACAAATGGGAAATTGCTGGGCCTAGAAGGGTGGGGTTCCCCTGATAAATCATTTGCAGTTGCCGGGACTGGTTTGAGTGTCTTCCTTTATATTGTGACTCTGTCAAAAGGGCTCTGCTTCCCTTTTGTGATGGCTTGAGTCACTCCATGACTCACCTGAGGCCGCTGGACAGCTTCAGGCCGCTCAAAGAGTGAATGGCACCAGAGTGGCTGACGCTGTTTCGCTTGAGCAAGCACAAGCAGGATTGCACATCTCTGGAACACGGAAGATGGTATCGGGAGTGGGGCACACATGACATCAGGGTGGGACGGAATTACTACTTGAATTCATTATATTGCAAAAAATGTGTTGCTCACGAAATGATGTGCATCATGCATACGTAAGTATGCATTTAGGCTTTTCTGATAAAAGGATGCTTTTATTTGGTATTTTGAATTAAAACCTAGAGCACGATGCAAAAAAAGAAACAGAGAAAGGAAGGGGACCAGAGGCACTGGGGCAAAGAGCACGCCTGGCCCTTGTAGGAGCTAGAGCTGGGTTCAGATATCAGCTTTGCCACTTAGCTGTGGGGCTTTAGGCAAGTTAATTCACCTCTCTAGGTCTGATTTTCCTCAGCTGTCGGGAGTGGAAAGTAATGCCTATCAAAGGGGATGTATCATAGCCAGGACTTGGTAAATACCTAATACAGGACAACTGTAATTACTTTTTAAATTTTGCATGAGATGCTTTTTTTTTTTTTATTGCGGTTACCTCCCATAAACTTTGAAAGTCATGGAGGCAAGAGTACGATTCCAGTTTCACAGTTTCCTGTAATAGGCTGAAAAGAGCCCATTTGGTGGTATTAGAATAGTCATTTAGAAAATGCTTAAAAACTTGTATTCTTTTTGTAGCTGAGTTGGGCTAAATATAAAAGCCGCTCGGATTCAAAAGTGAACATTTTTCCTATTCACTCCACCCCTACCCCCAGCACGGCCTTGCCTGACTGGCCAATTTTATCTAGTAAGCCATAGCCGGTGCTGAAGAAGAAAGATCCAGGCAAGCCAGACCACCTAATGATTAGGAGAATGGACCAGGACTGACAGGAATGTGTCTGAAAGCTTGTAGAGGGCACTGCCCACCAACCTCCATCTGTAAATACAAGGACACTGGACTGTTATAGGCCAGGGCACTGGGAATAAAAGATTGTTATAATTATGTGTTCCCTTCCATCCAAATATTGCAATTGTCTGCCCCTTCCTCTAAAAAAAAAAAAAAAAAAAACCACAACTGTAAAAGAACATATTGTACATGCCGAAGTGTTACCTAAAATGTCAACATAACCAGGAGATTTTGTATCACGTCGGTCGTCACGTATCAAAAATTGTCAATGTAAATCCTAAGTCATGCTAAAACTACCTGTAGGCTTCAAACTCAGGGAGGGTAAAGGGCCATGAATTTGGGGTATAAATACTGGAATGAATTTGTGTTGCTTTGAGTGGGCTTTTTGGCAATGATGCTGATCTGTCTCACTATAACCTGGTTATAGAAATTAAACACTCCCTTTTCTCCCAGTCTCCACCTCTTGTATTTTAATTGGCTGCGAGAGATAGCTGCGGATTTACTGGATTAGGCCATAACAAGGCTACAGTGTTTATGTTACTTGCTGGGATCATAGAGCTTTCAGATAGCAGAACTAACATGAAAGTCCAAGTCTTTTGACATCCAAGGTCAGAATCCTTTCCCATCACGATGCAGAGACATAATAAAGTAAGAATCAAGGTCATCATTTAACATTTTTTCGTTCTAGTGCTTTAATTTATAATGCAATGTGAAAAGTACTGCTTTTTTTTTTTTTTGAGTTGGAATCTCACTCTGTCACCAAGGCTGGAGTGCAGTGGCACACCCACAGCCACTGCAGCCTCCACCTACTGGGCTCAGGTGATCCTTCTGCCTCAGCCTTGCAAGTAACTGGAACTACAGGCATGCGCCATCACGCCTGGCTAATTTTTTGATTTATTGTAGAGATAAGGTCTCATCAAGTGGCCCAGGCTGGTCTCGAACCCGTGGGCTCAGGCAATTCTCTCACTTTGATCTCCCAAAGTGCTGGGATTATAGGCATAAGCCACCGTGCCTGGCCAGCATTGCATATTCTACATCTATAAAATAGTGTGACTGAGGCTGGGGAGTAATCATTTTGGCTTTAGAAATGTTTTTTTAAAATATCAAAGAGTCATTTATAACTACTTATTTCAAAAAATCATTAGCCAATCAATGTTCTTTTTAGAAATAGGATCTGGCTATGTTGCCAAGGCTGATCTTGAACTCCTGGACTTAAATCATCCTCTCGCCTCAAATTCCTGAGTAGCTGGGAGAACAATGGTGTGACACCATACCCAGATCCTCTCATCCCTGTAGCACTGATCTTCAGGGCAATTCCCTGCTTCCCTTGCAAAGTGGTGAGTGCCTCAGGAGACAGGTGAGCAGTAGACAGAGCTAAAGGTGAACACAGTGGTAGGAAGCTCAGGTACGTGGAAGGTGGTGAAGCCGCTTTTGCTGCAGTCAGTAACCGTTTTGAAAAACAGTTATCAACAGAAGTGCTTTTCATTTTAATCTGTGAAATGGCTTCAGTGACCGTAAGCCACGTATTCTAACAAAGCAGTCCAACATAGAAGGTTGCCAGGTAGCCCATGAAGTGTTTGCATATGTGGAAGCATAATCTAGTCTAAGAAATTTGACATCCAAATGGACATCATGGCTTCTAAATGTCCCTTGATGCCAAGCTGTTGCTATTCTGGTTGGAAACTCTTACCCTTGGATGGAAGTCCAACTTTTAAGCACAGTTAGCAAATCTCTGAACTAGCTGGATCTTCTTTGGCTCTTTGTTCTCAGCTCTGGGTACTCTCCACCTCAAATGCCATACTGGCTTCATGCCAGATGAACCTTCTCTCAATTTCTTAAATGCACAATCATGCCTTTCCTGACTGTTATGCATGTTTTTGAAAACACTCTTTCTTTTTGGCCACTCCAATCTCCCTACTTGGCTAGTAATCCTTATCCTTCAGAGTTGCCTGAAGGTCACTGCCACTAGCTAGCCTCCCCTACTCGCCACCATGAAGCGTGGGTTGGGGTCCTTGGCATAGCTCCCAGCGCACACTCCCATACACTGCAGTAGGTTGACTTACCGGTCCACCCCAGAAGATTGCTGTTCCCCAGGTCAGGTCAGGTCAGGGATCACACTCTTCTGCTCACCATTGTGTCCCCAAGGCCTTACACAGTACTTGGCACACAGCAGAGTGGGCTCTCCAGAAATATTTGTTAAATGAACAAATAAATGCATAAAAGAATACTTTTACAATTTGTCAATCCAGTTCCTCAGGAAGAAGTGGAGTTTCTGAGCAGAGTTTTCCAGCAAATTGTGTTGAGTCCTAGTAGTACAAGCAGGTATATCATTTTTTTTCTTGGTTTTGAATAATAATTATTTTTCTAAGTGCCAATTAATGAAATATAAGCAATACTAAACATAACAGTAGATGACTTGTCTAGAGGTTATGATAGTGACATTCTATAAGTTAACAGCTCAATTAAGAACTTATATTTTAAAAACCATATAATGAGAAGTGAAGAAAATTATTTTACTCTAAAAAGCAAAGTGACCAGGCATGGTGACTCACACCTGTAATCCCAGCACTTTGGGAGACGGAGGCAAGAGGATTGCCTGAATCTGGGAGTTCGAGACCAGCCTGAGCAACATGGTGAGACCTCGTCTCTACAATAAATCAAAAATTTAGCTGGGCATGGTGGTGCATGCCTGTGGTTCCAGCTACTCGGAAGCCTGAAGTGGAAGGATTACGTGAGCCCAACTGGTCGAGTCTGCAGTGGCCATGAACATGTCACTGCACTCCAGCCTGCATGACAGATTGAGACTCCGACTCAAAAAAGCCCCCAAACAAAACAAAACAAAAAGACAGAGTGAAGACCAGGTACAGTGGCTTACTTCTATAGTCCCAGCATTTTGGGAAGCTGTGGCAGGAGGATCACTTGAGCTGGGGAGTTTGAGACCAGCCTAGGCAACATAGCAAGATCTCGTCTCTACAAAAATATAAAAAAAAAATTAGCTGGGTGTGGTGGTGAGTGCCTGTAGTTCCAGTGACTTGGAAAGCTGAGGTAGAAGGATCACCTGAGCACAGGAGATTGAGGCTGGGGTGTTCACTGCACTCTACCATGAGTGACAGAGTGAGACCTAGACTCAAAGAAAAAGAGAAAAAAGAAAGAAAAGAAAGTGAATATGATTATTTTCTAAGTATAAATTAAATGAGCATAATGTTTAATGCATTTAGAAATAATTCTCAAGATATTATTATGAAACAGATAAAATATCTAGCAGGTGAATTTAGGGTAAATAACATTTCTGGTTATGGAATATGCTTTTTTCCAAGATACTCATAATTTTACTTATCTGTAGATAATTTCACTTCTAAGTCAATGTATCTAAAATATAAAATTTTTACAATATCTGAGGTATTTAATCTCAATTATATCTTACAAATCAGCAAACTGAGGCCTTCAGAACACCAGGAAGGAGAGATATAAGCATGTTTGATAGAGTGCTTTAATATTCGCATCATCCTCTTGACAGCCCTGCAAAGGGCATTGTGCTTATATTTGATTTTACAGACAAGAATACCAAGACACAGAACCGTTTAGCAGCTTGCTTGCACAAGGTCACAGGGTGAGTTTGTGGCAGTTCCGTTGACCTACGTACCCAAGCTCTTTCTAATACACCAATGGTATAGTGTTGCAGTTGGGTTAACTGAGCCCAGGTTTCTGACTAATTCCACACAACAGACTGTGTCTGCCTTATTCGAATAATGCCAGGAGCATTCCTAAGGAGGGTCACTACCAGCAACATAAGCAGCGTTTATCAGAACAGAGTATTTCTGGGAGTAGACTATCTGGGTTTGAACTTTAGCTCTTTCGCTAACTGATTTGAGCCAATTTCTTGACCCCTCTTTCCATTTCAGGTTCCTCGTTATGAAATAGGTACTAACTAACTCATTGGGTTCTTCTGAGAATTAAACATCATGATGGATGTAAATTACTTAACTCAATTTTGAGCACATGGTAAATGCACCCACCAAATCAGATATTTTAATATAAAACTTGACCACGAGTTTTATTTATTCATTTTTAATATAATTACATCAAAGTAATATTTTATGAAATAAATAACTTAGATTTACACTTTCTTAACTAAATAAATTATATAACAGGCAACCTGACCTGAAACATCTGAGTCCTTGATTCAGAAGAATTAGTTGATTACCGACACTTTAGAATCTGTAAAATATACATAAATAAGCTTGCTATCTTTATAATTTCAAAGTGTGTTTTCACTTGGGGGTAGTAAGGTTAGTACAAGGTGTACAATTGTGGTATTCCATTTATATTATCTTCTTGTATTCCTTTTACCTTGGATTAATTTTTTTAAAAAGAAAATAAAACAAAAATAAATTTTATCTCAGTTTACTTGACCTATTTGTCATTTCTTTTAACCTTCATGTTTTGACAATCTTAATTCTGTGACTAATTTGAGTTTACATGTTTATCAAGGACTTCTTGCTCTGTTATGCTGCTTTTTAAGGAATTTAAAGGTAGAATTGAGCCAATATTTTCTATTCCTCCCAACTTAATTTTATATCTCAGCTTATTAGAGTTTAGTTAGTTCTATTCAAATAAATCTTATTTTATGGTTGATCACATAATTAAGGTAGATGAGCACAGATACAATACTTCCCCTCTGTCCTGTGGCATCTACAAAACTCTGTTTATTCTAGAAAGTACAAAGTTGGAGTTTTAAATAACTGTAGTCCAATTCCATTTTTAAGCAGGGTAAACTTTTGTAGTTCAGTGTCTAATGTTGATATGAATAAAGTAAGAATACTGCATAAATTTTCTGTCCATTTTTAAATTAAATTATGCCATGCCATTCTAAACCACATTTTCAAAATCTAAAATGTTTTTCATCTGATGCTAGTAAAAGAATGAAAGACATTTAGACCAATGGAACAAAATAGAAAATCCAGAAACAAACCCATGCACTTACGATCAACTGATTTTCAACAAAGATGCCAATAACATACAATAAGAAAATAACAGGAGGCCGAGGTGAGTGAATTGCCTGAGTCCGCGGGTTTGAGACCTGCCTGAGCAACTTGGCGAGACCTCATCTCTACAATAAGTTTAAAAAATTAGCCGGGCATGGTGGCGTGTGCCTGTAGTTCCAGCTACTTGGAAGGCTGAGGCAGAAGGATCACCGGAACCCAACAAGTCGAGGTTGTGGTGGCCTGGGAGCAGCCACTGCACTTCAGTCTGGGTGACAGAGTGAGACTCCAACTCAAAAAAAAAGAAAATAGCAGTTTCTTCAATAGTGTTGGAAAAACTGACTACATGCAGAAGAAAAAAAATTAGACTCTCATCTCACATCACATACAAAAATCAATTCAAAATAGATTAAAGACTTAAGGTAAAGACTTGAAGCTATAAAACTACTAGAAGAAAATATAGGGAAAATGCTCCATGACATTCGTTTGGGCAAAGATTTTTTTGGGATATGACCCCAAACATACAGGCAACCAAAGCAAAAATAGACAAAAGTTTTTGTCAAACTAAAAAGCTTCTGTCCAGCCAAGAAAACAATAAGCAGAATAAAGAGACAACCTACAAAATGATAGAATATATTTGCAAACTATACATCTGATAAGGAATTGATATCCAAAATATATAAGCAAGCAGCCCAAACAATAGCCAAAAAATAACCCAATTAAAAATGAGCAACTCAAAAAAAAAAAAAAAAAAAATGAGCACAGGATATGAATAGACACCCCTCAAAGGAAGACATCCAAATGACTAACGGTACATGAAAAAAATGCTCAGTATCACTAATAACTAGAGAAATGAAACTACAATGAGCTATCACCTCACATCTCTTTGAACTGCTATTATAAAAACAGACAAAGGACAAGTGTTGGTGAGGATATGGAGACCTCATCTCTACAATAGGCTGTTGGTGGGAATGTAAATATACCATTATGGAAAGCAGTATGGAGGTTATTCAAACAATTAAAAATATAATTAGCATATGATCCAGCAATCTCACTACTGAGTATATATCCAAAGGAAATGAGATCAATATGTGAAAGAAATATCTGTCCTCTCATGTTCATTGCAGCAATTATCCACAATAGCCAAGATATGGAATTAACCAAAATGTCCATCAATGGATGACTAGACAAAGGAAATGTAATGTGTGTGTGTGTGTGTGTGTCTGTGTATGTGTGTGTCTGTGTATACATACACACAACGGAATACTACCCAACCATAAAAGAAGAAAATCCTGTCTTTTAGGACAATGTAGATGAACCAGGTAGATATTATGTTATGTATAATAAGCCATGCACAGAAAGACAAATAAAGGCTGGATGATCTTACTTCTATGTGGAGTGTAAAAAAATTGAACTCACAGACACAGAGAGTAGAATGGTGGTTACCAGGAGCTGCAGGAGAGGGGGACTGGAGAGATTTTAATCAAAGGATAGAAAATTTCAGTTAGACAGGAGGAATAAATTCAAGAAATCTGTTGTACACCATGATGAGTACAGTTAATAATAATACATTGTGTATACATAAAATTGCTAAGAGAAGCTGAGCATGGTGGCTCACACCTATAATCCCAGTGCTTTGGGAGGCTGAGGCAAAAGGATCATCTGATCCCAGGGGTTCAAGATCAGCCTGGGCAACTTGGTGAGACCTTGAATCTAAAATAAATCAAAAAAATTAGCCAGGTGTGGTGGCACATGTTTGTGGTTCCAGATACTTGGAAGACTGAGGCAAAAGGATGACCTGAGCCTAGGTGGAGGCTATGGTGACTGTGAGCATGCCACTGCATTCAGCCTGGTCTTCAGAGTGAGACTCTGACTCAAAAAAAAAAAAAAAGAAAAAGAAATTGCTAAGAGAGTAGATTTTAAATGCTTTCACCACACACACAAAAATATGGAATGACACATGTTAAATAACTTGATCTAGTCATTCCATAATGTATTCATATATGAAAACCTCATGTTGTATGCCATACACATATATATATTTTTTGTTTGTCAATTTAAAAATAATGAATTAATTAATTTCCCCAATTGGCTTCAAAATAAAAAGAGTGAATAAGTAGTCGCTCCTGAGTCCCCTTGCCTTGCCTTTCTACTGGAGGGAAGCCTAATTATTGCTTTCTAATTTCTACTCCCTCAAGGCTGCAAACCTTTCCTCATTTAAGTTTTCAAAATATTTTATAGTGACTGGGCTCTGTGATTCAGCCTGTAATTCCAGCACTTTGGGAGGTCGAAGCGAGCGGATTGCCTGAGCCCGCGGGTTCAAGACCCACTTGGGCAACTTGGCAAGACCTCATCTCTACAATAAATCAAAAATTAGCCAGGCATGGTAGC